>NC_091288.1:81029462-81329462 GCF_032444005.1 Ranitomeya imitator | reverse complement strand
AAGAAAAAAACATACCCTGCTGTAAGTAAAGGGAATAGTGCATATAAATAGGGGGATTTGGATGTTTCGCCCCCAGCAGTTCGCCCCAGGGTACATTTCCCCATTTTCACATTTCGTCCCCACAATTAGGCCAAATGCTGGTTACGAAATGTACCCGGGGGTGAACTGCTGGGGGCGAAACATCCTATAACCATAAATAGGGTACTTTGTAAACACTGTTTTTGATCACAAAAAGTATAAAAGCCACCCCACCAGCATCAAGGTGTGCCCAGTTGGCACGTTCCTAACCTTTAGTGTTAAAACTTTACTGTGACGAGATGACATTTAATCTTAATTATGCCAGATGCTAATTTTCAACAGGCCAAGAGACATAAACAATTGTCTGATGTTGACTAATATTGTTTTTTTTCGGTGGGTGAAGAACCATAGACTTGTCATATGAGTCTTAAAGTTGACTCTTGACATTGATGAATCACTGCTGTTTATTTCTTATTTCAGCTCCTATAGTTATTGTTTTACTATCTTTGGGGGACAAGGATGCAGGGTCATTGAGCAATCAATGTTTGCAAATATGTTGATTAACCATTGTATAAGTCCATGTCTCTTTGTCCTACACTGTTTTGCAGGTCAAAAAAATATGCAGACTGATTTTATACTCAAAAAATGAGATTAATCTCATGCCACCTTTCCCCGTGGATGATGTCCTGAACCACAGATGTGGGTATAAAAAGGGACCTAGATCCTTATAAAGAAACGCTCTACAGAACAACAGCTATGGCACCATGAAGGGAAATACAGAGTTGACATTTTACAAGATGCCAGCTTAAGGGACTGCAGCCCTAGCTTGGAGAATATAGTTATGCTCCATTGACTATTATTGAACCCATGGAGACATTTAGCAAAGCCAGGAATGGAACCCTCCGGTTTCCTGGCCCTATTGATACATTTGGAGAAGTCAGGATTGGGACCAACCAGTCACCTGGCCCCATCGAGATGTTCAGAGAGGCCAGGTTGGGACCCTCCCGTCACCTGGACCCATGGAGATGTTCGAAGGAGCCAGGTTCTGACACTCCAGTCACCTGGCCTTGTGCCTCAATTGACTGTCAGCTTCTTAAGCTTGTCATTACTTCCTCTCTGTGGGTGCCAACCAACAGTGGGGTGCCACAGTTGTGGAATTCTGCCCTAGAAGCCCTGAAGTTTCAGCTGCTCTAATCCCGCTGAGTCAGCAGAAGGGTGAGACACTATAATTTGCACCATCTTGGTATAGTGCTGGGACTGTTCTATATGTTAGTGGCTGTGGGTTCAATAAATTATTGCCACCCCTGTTTTACCCTCACCCTGTGTTGTCTGAGTACTATTCTGCCCACGGAAAAGGTGAGTGGGTGTTCAGTGAGATGACTTCTGGTCCATGCGGTCTCCGGCCAGTGGACGTGAGCACCCACTAACCCTCATGTCTCCACACTTACCATGTGTCAAAGTGACGTCAATATGAATAAGGGCTGAGCAGGATCGGATCCCAAATATGGATACACCACAAATGGGAAGTAATGTCCACTTCAAAGAAAGGGTGGCCACTCCCTTACCTGCACTAAATGCAGAAACCTGAAACTAAACCAAAATAAAAAGTTCAAGAAGGCATGAATGCTTTTCTTTAAAAAATATATTGAAGTCACTAGATTCTGTGATGGGACGTTGATCCAGGGAACTAGTCTGATTTCCGTATGAGGAGTTGCAAAAGAATCTTTCCCCTAAAGTGGAATAATTAGTATCTGCTGTGCAAGGTTTTTTTGCTTCTGTTTGGTTATAGGTTGACCTTCATATACTTGTATATTGTCTCAATCTAAAAACTTTGCACATAAATTAACAGATCACATCATAGTTTCAATCTTTGCATCCTGAGAGCACCAGGAACGAAGGGAAACCAGACAATTATTTTAGTTTTGTATCTGCCAATAAACCAATATTTGGAGATGGACTTTACATATTAAGTGACAGATTTAACTAAACCTACCTGGTGGTTATTCTAAGGCAGGGGTGGGGAATTATTTTTCTGCGAAGGGCCATATATTTATACCATCCTTCGGGGGCCGTACAAACTCCACGCACAAAGTACATCCTGACTCTGGCACTGGTGTCAGGACGTAATCTTTCCTTGCATGCCCTTCAGTGTTCAGTAGTGAACACTGTGTGTGTGCTCACAGAGCAAGAAGAAATTAATGAGCTTGTGGCAATCAAAATACAGCTCCCTGCCCAAGAATGTGGTCCCTGAGAATCTGCCCGGAAGCCTGATAAAATGTTATCAAGGGCCGTCAATGGCCCTGGGGCCTGAGGTTCCCCACCCCTATTCTAAAGGATAATAAGTCTGTAAGGGTATGTGTCCAAGGCCCAGAATCCCAGTGCTTTGGACGCAGCGAATACCCCGCTCCGCCCAAAGCGCTGCCCCCTTTTGTACGCACGGTGATTCAGCCTGTGTTCATTGAACACATGCAGAATCACCGCATCCTATATATAGAACGGTGTTATTTATCTTGTGGAGACTAAGTGTCTCCATACGATAGACATGCTGCGGTCTAGAAGGACGCGCTGCATGTCCGGTTACGCAGGTCTGCCACCTGCGTGTTTGTACACATAGTGGAGATGGGTTTTCATAAAATCCCATCCATTATGCTGTAACATCTGGATGCTGCAGATTGGACGCTGCGGCTGTACGCAGCATCCAATTTGCAGCAAATACTGAAGGAATACGCCCTGTGAACACATACCCCAGTGGTCCCCAACTCCAGGCCTCGAGGGCCGCCAACATTGCAGGTTTTCAGGATTTCCTTAGTATTGCACAGGGGTTGGAATCATCACCTGTGCAGATGATCACATTACCAACGATGCAATACTAAAGAAATCTTGAAAACCTGCACTGTTGGCGGCCCTCGAGGCCTGGAGTTGGGGACCACTGACATACCCTTATGCTTCCTACTCCATTTTTTTTCTTCAAAGTAACAAAATATGTGAAGGTCAGGTTTGACAGATGTTGATGGAAAAAGCCAAGTTTAGGATGCACAACCCTAGGCAGATGCCAATGCAAGGGTAGGTCAGGTAGAGTGGAGAAGATAAATGGTTGTTTCAAACCCAATATTGGTAGAAAACCAATTATCACATAACAATTGGACCTAGAAATACCAGAGGCAAAACATTGGTAAAATGTGCAGCCCCCTTGTTTATATTCTCCAGTGTCCTTCCCATTAACATGTGGTACAAGCAATGGATAAAAGACGAGAGATAAAGACAAACAGGAAAAATAAAGTGAGGTGCTGATGATTTCTATTCTTCCAGTGCACAATGATTCAATCAGAGACACAATTCCCAGGCGTCTAATTCATGCTGTAATTTCTCATCGTACCTGTGATCTGAAACCACACAGAATGTTACATTTCCCCCATCAATTACCTGTCATTTCTTTATCAATTCCAGTCAGCACAAACTGTTTTCATTTTTGAAGATTGACTGTAAATCAAATGTTCTGCAAGTTAATTTTTCCTCTCAGGCCCACACACTGTGCTGCCAATCACGGCAAACGGGAAAACAAGATCATGGAATCACAGGCTGTAGAATTTATTTATCATTCATTCTTACATGTGTCTGTGGGGAAGAAAAAAACATTTAATTTGCTAATAATTTCTGCATGTGTTTTAATATGAGATGTAAACACATTATGTGACCCAGGTTTTGGTCCAGATCCAACAAACGCTGGGGTATTAATTTCCCAGTGGGGCAACATAAGAGACTGTGACTCTTGTGGAGGCCGAACCAGTAGGCTGAAATTAAAGGGTTTTCCCACGAATGAAAGTTAATTTTGATCAACAGATCTTGGAATAATAATCATTTCCACAATTGGATATGTTTAAATAATTTTTGTAGATACTTATAAGAATTGTAAGAAACATCACCAACTTTCTCATCAGGATTCTTGCGCACAACTCGTCTCTCTTATTGGACATCTGATTGCTGATAATGTACAAGCAACTTATTTAAGTGTAAGACATTTCACTTTTTTTGGTAACGTTCTTTTTACATTGACTCAATAATTGGTCAAATTAAAGTTAGAGTTTTAGATTGCTGAATATTTCAAGAGTGTTGTATCTGGTTTCTTCTTACATTTATAACATGATGTATTTTGAACCTTTCAGTTACATTTCTACAAAAAAAAAGTTATCAAAGTGACAGCTATTCTGAAGATGATGTAATTGTATTCTCTCATAATGATTCATTTAGCATTTGTGAATATAATCCTCCCAAGCAATATTTTACACAGCCACAATTCATGTTTAATTACAAATGTTCCAAACGGGGAGACTGGCCATCATCGCAGAATGTGGATTGTAAATGGGACTGGGCCCTGGATGAACACAAAGTGTGGGAACCTGGGCCCATAATTCCCAGCTGTCTCCTATTTCTAAAGACAGTGCTGCTTTTAAGGGGGTATTCGGATTTAGGCAAGTAAATTAATTCATTGTAAAATGAAAAGTCGGAATTATACAAAGATTAATCTGCTTAACCCAGAATAGTGATACAGGAAAGATGTATATCTTGGTACCGTGTTAGCCAGTAGATGGAAAAATATTTAGAATTGAGAGTCCTCAGTGGTTGATACCTTTTAATGGCTAACTGAAAAGATGGTAACAAATTGCAAGCTTTCGAGACTACGGGCCCTTCTGATTCATAACAAGGAAAAGAAACTACACACATTGCGCCTCAATTCAGGACTCTATACAGACAGATACAAAACAAAGCCAAAACCTGACAACTTGGACAACCACTCCATTCCACACACAAAAGCATCTGTGTCATTAATCTCTCAGATTATAAACCCAACAAAGTGGAGCTGGCCGTGCTTTCTAGAAGACTCTCATTTTGTCCTACTAAGGCCCTGGATAAAACTGAACTCTGCAGTGATATGGAACATTTTTTCAGGAGACTGCGTCTGAGGGAATATTTCAATGATACAGAAGATTCAGAACCCACCGGGACTGAAGGAAAAGGGATCCTAACAACAAAGAAGAGGTCAGACTGGACACCTCCACCTGGACGCAACCCTCATTTGGATAAATATATAGACTCCTTCAGACATTTTATAAAATCCACCATCATAGATACTAACAGGAGACAAGCATCCAACATCAGTGCCCAGGAGAGAAAGGTCATGCAGTCTCTGAAAACCAACAAAGAAATCATCATCAAACCTGCTGACAAGGGAGGTGCAATAGTCATGATGAACACATCAGACTATATGAAGGAAGCAAACAGACAACTTATGGACACACGCTACTACAAAAAATTGGGAGTTGGATCCTACACAGGACTATTACAAGGAACTAAACAAGTTGGTATGTTGTCTGCCTGACAAATCCACAAGAGCCGATGACCTGATACCAGAAAGTCCAAGAACAGGGACATTCTACATGCTTCCCAAAATCCACAAATCTGGAAATCGAGGAAGACCAATTATCTCATGTGTGGGCACCCTGGATGGCTAGAGGGTATTCTTAAACCCCTGGTAAAGGATACACCCAGCTTCATTCAGGACACAACTGACCTACTGAATAAACTATCAGCGATAGGTCTTCTACCAGAAGGAACCATCCTGGCCACCATGGATGTGGAATTTTTCTACTCCAATATCCCACACCAGGATGGATTAAATACCTGCAAATTCTTCCTGGAAAACACAGGGACTGATGCGGATTCTGTGGTCAAACTTATAAAATTCATCCTCACCCACAATTACTTTGAATTTGACAAGAAGAACTATCTACAGGAGACTGGCACAGAAATGGGAAGTGAAATGGCCCCACAGTATGCAAATCTTTTCATGGCCAAGCTTGAAAGCGACTTTTTGTCCTCATGTCCCATCAGGCCTCTGGCGTACTACCGCTACATTGATGATATTTTAATCATCTGGACGGAGTCTGAGCCACAGCTAAAGATGTTCCATGAACAGTTTAATCAATTTCATCCCACCATCAACCTGACACTCAACTACTCCTGTACTGAAATTAACTTTTTGGACACCATCATTAAGCTGCAGAACAACAAAATAGAGACATCTCTGTATCAGAAGCCAATCGACCGTCCAACATACCTTAAATGGGACAGTTTCCATCCAAAACACATAAAAAAACTCTATTGTCTACAGCCAAGCCATCAGATACAATCGTATATGTTCCAACCCAATGGATAGGGATGAACACCTTGGTCGCCTCAGAAAGACCTTTTTGAATCAGGGCTACCATCCAAGAACAATTGAAAACCAGATTACAAGAGCCACTAGAATATCAAGGAATCACCTGCTACATTACAAAGCTAAAGAAGAAAATAATCGGGTGCCTCTAGTAGTTACCTGCAATCCAAATCTGGAGGTGCTAAGGGGAGTTGCATAGAAACTACAACCTTTACTACAAAAAGATGCCCGATTACAATCCATTTTCCCAGACCCCCCACTACTGTGTTTTAGGCGGCCCCCAAATCTAAGAAGCATCATTGTAAAGAGCTCCCTGTCCTCTCCAACAGCTGCAGGTACCTTTCCTTGCAATCAGTAAAAAAGTAAAACCTGTCCATTTATAATAACCACGGACAAGATAAAGATCCCTAATTCACATCAGGACTACAAGATACCAGGTACTTTCAGCTGCATCACTTCTAATGTGGTGTACCTAATTATATGTACTAAATGTCCAACTGGGGGACTGTATGTGGGAGAGACAGGGCAAAAACTGAGGACAAGGATGAATTCTCACCGCCATACAATAAGAGAAAAAAGATCGGATCTACCTGTGGCCTAACATTTTTGTCTCCCTGATCATAACATTATGGACATGAAATTACTTGTATTAAAAGGTAACTTCAAATCTCAAAGAGACAGAACAGTCTGTGAATATAAGCTGATGATGACCTTTGACACAGTTAGTGCAGGAATGAATGTGTCGCATGGATTTATGTCTTTTTACATCAACTAAGGAACTAAGGAATTTGCCCTGCAGACCATGTGTGGTCATCACAACGGAACCAGACCCCAATCAGAGGACAATAAAACATTTCCTATCTAAGAACTGGTCCAATATTTATGGACATAACTGTTTATCACCCATGGTAATTCTGCTTAATGTCACCTGTCTTATCCATGGTTTTTTTTCTCTGTGATGTTTTGTGCATAAATATGTGATTCTCCAGAATTTCTTTTAGTCTGTGCCTGATGAAGAGACCTGTGTAGTCTCGAAAGCTTGCAATTTGTTACCATCTTTTCAGTTAGCCATTAAAAGGTATCAACCACTGAGGACTCTCAATTCTAAATATTTTTCTAACCCAGAATACTACGGTACTTTAAAGGACTGCTTATGGACAATGTTGACTTTTTTCTGATCGTGCCCCAAAGGCCAAAAAGTGATTGAATGAAAAGCTAGAAATAAAAATCCAGAAAAGTGTTTTTGCCTGGTTGTTGGAAATGTTGTAGTGCACATTACTGGCAGGGTTGCACCTTGCCTCATTTACCACTCTCGCTTAACGTCAGGGGGTAGTAGATCATTTTTTTTATTTAGAATCTGAATTTTTTTTCTGATCTGAGGTTTGACTTAATTTTGCTAAAGTTTGATCTGTCCGTGCCCCTATTCTGTGTATTATATATGAATATCTAGTAGAGGAGGCACCATGGAGGTGCAGCAGCCATATTATTTGGGGTGGGAGGGAGGGCAGCAATCTAAGCCTTACTTCTGGAGATGGCACAATGAAAGCAGGGAACAGGTTCTGGAGTTTTGTTGTTGACACAAGCGTATCACTTAGCCCAATGTTATACTATGTGGCAGTGCAGATCTGCCATTATTTTCTCATGACGATTTGGCATTAGAAAAATAAACTGCAGCATGCTGCTACTGGCTCCACACGTCGGATCACACGCACCCATGTTACATTCTCCATCTTCTCCACATCTGTGATAGGGTTCTGTCATGTGAGAGAATCGGATCACAGTAAACGTACATTCGGCTAAAACTCTGGTCAGAGTTTGAGCCGAGCATCGTTAGGATAATTGATCCGATTCTCTCATATCAGATAATCATCGCTGGTGTAACCCAAACCTTAGTGTGAAAATATGCAGCAAAAAATTAGAACCTGAAAACACAGGGACAGTGAACTTAGTACAGACAAGTCAGAATCAACAAAAAGTTTGGGCAATAAGACCCTCTGTGTTAGAGCTAGCGGAACGCACCGAGTAATAGGTAGATAGCCACAAGGTGGCAGCACGGTGGCGCAGTGGTTAGCACTACAGCCTTGCAGCGTTGGGGTCCTGGGTTCTAATCCCACCCAGGACAACATCTGCAAAGAGTTTGTATGTTCTCTCCGTGTTTGCGTGGGTTTCCTCCGGGTACTCCGGTTTCCTCCCACATTCCAAAGACATACTGATAGGAATTCTAGATTGTGAGCCCAATCGGGGACAGTGATGATAATGTGGGCAAACTGTAAAGCGCTGCGGAATATGTTAGCGCTATATAAAAATAAAGATTATTATTATTTATTATTAAGGTGCGTTCGCAGCCCGGGATCCACCGTGCAGAGATATCTGCTGCTAAGTAAAGGCGGATGGACTCTGAGCTCACACGTGGGTTAGGCTTCACCCCGTGTGAACTGGTAGCGAACTCTGTTGCCTCACAGAGTCGCACTGTACACAAAACTAATGCCCTAACTAGGCTAATTGCCCGCACTGACGCTAGCTGCCTGCCTGAGTGAGTGTACAGTCCCAATGCTAACAGCTTCGCACCACATAGAACTGAGTGGTATAGTATCCACTGGCATAAGCCAAAACACATTTGATAATAGCGCATGGCCGTGCGGCCATGCGAGCCTTAAATAGCTGCAGCACGTACAGGACCCTTCAAAGAAGGACCAATGGAATTGCTGCAGTACCTGAGCATGTGACCCTAGATCTCCACTGAGAGATCTTGCCCTGGGCATGCTCAGTGTGTGCAAAGCAGGACTTAGACCCAGAAAAGCCTGCTCGCCGCAGATCAGTGCAGGATACAATAGCAGAGCCTGTAGAGGAAGTAGTAACCCTTTGCACAGTATCAGTCTCAGTGAGACGCTGGGACCGACGTCTCCGCTGAGCAGGCTGCACTGTGGCCGATGCAGAATGGGAGACCGCAGCAGACACGGATCGAGATTCCCCCTGTGCAGCAGAGGAAACTCGACTCCTAACGCACTGTGCTTTTTTTCGGTGGTCTCAATCTTTTAAAATGGCACAAAAATGTAGTAAATTATGAGGCCGATTCATTGAGCTTTATTCTAGAAAAGTAGCATATAGGCTTTAATAAGTTGTGAAAATGTTGCACAATGGGGAATTACATAGTTTTTTCTGAATTTTGGCGTTTTTGAATCAGCTTCGCCAATTTCGGCAAACCAAAAATTTCGGTATGCCAGCCCATGAAATGTGTTCAAGTATCAAATACTTATTATCCCCCACTGTACCTTAAGCCTAAGTGCACACATTACGGAATGGTGTGAGGATCTTTCCGCACTGATTTTGGTAAATCCGCAGGAAATCCGGATTTACTGCGTAAATACTGCGGTTTTTGTGCAGATTCCACCTGCGGATTCCTATTGAGGAGAAGGTGTAAACCGCTGCGGAATCCGCAAAAAGAATTGACATGCTGCGGAATAAACAACGATACGTTTCCGTGCTTTTTTTCTGCAGCATGTGCACTGCGGATTTTGTTTTCCATACGTTTACATGGTACTGTACAATGCATGGAAAACTGCTGGAGATCCGCAGCAAAATCCGCAGGGTGTGCACATACCCTAAATATGCCTTTTAATTCATCCCATTAGGCTACCTGGTATCTAGTTCAAATATGCAAAACAGCTCTCATGACTTTAGTTTCTTACACCAATCACTTCCCCAGACGGGTCTTTCCATTTGTTCAATATCAACTACCTTACAACTAGTTAAGATTCCCATTGTGGCTGTTTGCAAAATGTTGAGTAAATAAGAAACCAAGGCGCACCACAGAAGTATATTTATAGTATACAAACTGTATCAGATATCATATGGGGTGCAAGTGAGTGATAAGCAACTGTATGATCCAAAAAAAAGAAAAGTATCACTCCAGTTATGCACACCACATATATAGAAATGAAAACGTAATATTAAATAATAAGAAAACACAAGATTTTATTAACACACCACATTAAAACATAATTAAAAACAACAATAACCAAAAAGCCCTGTCCATAACCGTCAAACAATATTCAATACAATTATATGTATAGCATATAATAAGTGATATGACCTGAAATGCTACAGGCCTGCCTATAGCCACAGACTGAATAGGGGCTATATGTGGCCAGCTTGAAAGAAACAGGCCGGCCAAAAAGGTAAGCCCTATACCACCATTTACATAACGATGGGCACAAAACAACAAAAGGTGCCTGGACGCAGAGTAATGTGAAAACCTGTATGGCTCATGGGACACTTATAAATACATGACCCAAACTAACTGGTCTATAGCCAAGATCCCAAAGTCACCATGTTGGTAATCAGGTGCTTCCCCTGATGAAGCCCTATTAGTGAGGGCGATACGCGTGGGGCTGCACTGGCCCTTGTCCTGTTTGCCTGCCTGCCTGCCTATGGACCTGGTCTTGGCCACCACTTTACTTTGGGTAATATTGACCTCAGCATTTTCTGGGGCTCTCTCTGGATGCTTTTGGGCTGCACTTTATTACCAACATGGTGACTTTGGGATCTTGGCTATAGACCAGTTAGTTTGGGTCATGTACAGTTATATGAAAAAGTTTGGGCACCCCTATTAATCTTAAGCTTAATGTTTTATAAAAATTGTTTTTTTTTGCAACAGCTATTTCAGTTTCATATATCTAATAACTGTTGGACACAGTAATGTTTCTGCCTTGAAATGAGATTTATTGTACTAACAGAAAATGTGCAATCTGCATTCAAACAAAATTTGACAGGTGCATAAGTATGGGCACCCTTATCATTTTCTTGTTTTAAATACTCCTGCCTACTTTTTACTGACTTACCTCATTGAGCTTTGAACTTCATAGCCAGGTGTATGCAATCATGAGAAAAGCTACTTAAAGTGGCCACTTGCAAGTTGTTCTCCTGTTTGAATCTCCTCTGAAGAGTGGCATCATGGGCTCCTCAAAACAACTGTCTAATGACCTGAAAACAAAGATTATTCAACATAGTTGTTCAGGGGAAGGATACAAAAAGCTGTCTCAGGGATTTAACCTGACAATTTCCACTGTGAGGAACATAGTAAGGAAATGGAAGAACACAGGTACAGTTCTTGTTAAGGCCAGAAGTGACAGGCCAAGAAAAACATCAGAAAGGCAGAGAAGAAGAATGGTGAGATCAGTCAAGGACAATCCTCAGACCACTTCCAGAGAGCTGCAGCATCAACTTGCTGCAGATGGCGTCACTGTGCATCGGTCAACTATACAACACACTTTGCACAAGGAGAAGCTGTATGGGAGAGTGATGCGAAAGAAGCCGTTTCTGCAAGCACGCCACAAACAGAGTCGACTGAGGTATGCAAAAGCACATTTGGAGAAGCCAATTTCTTTTTGGAAGAAGGTCCTGTGGACTGATGAAACCAAGATTGAGTTGTTTGGTCATACAAAAAGGCGTTATGCATGGCGGCCAAAAAACACAGCATTCCAAGAAAAACACTTGCTACCCACAGTAAAATTTGGTGGAGGTTCCATCATGCTTTGGGGCTGTGTGGCCAATGCCGCCACCGGAAATCTTGTTAAAGTTGAGAGACACATGGATTCCTCTCAGTATCAGCAGATTCTTGACAATAATGTTCATGAATCGGTGACAAAGTTGAAGTTACGCAGGGGATGGATCTTTCAGCAACACAATGATCCAAAACACCGCTCCAAATTTACTCAGGCATTCATGCAGAGGAACAATTACACTGTTCTGGAATGGTCATCCCAGTCCCCAGACCTGAATATCATTGAACATCTGTGGGATCATTTGAAGAGGGCTGTCCATGCTCGGCGACCATCAAACTTAACTGAACTGGAATTGTTTTGTAAAGAGGAATGGTCAAAAATACCTTCATACAGGATCCAGGAACTCATTAAAAGCTACAGGAAGCGACTAGAGGCTGTTATTTTTGCAAAAGGAGGATCTACTAAATATTAATGTCACTTTTCTGGTGGGGTGCCCATACTTATGCACCTGTCAAATTTTGATTGAATGCAGATTGCACTTTTTCTGTTAGTACAAGGAACCTCATTTCAAGGCAGAAACATTACTGTGTCCAACAGTTATTAGATATATGAAACTGAAATAGCTGTTGCAAAAAAACAATTTTTATAAAACATTAAGCTTAAGATTAATAGGGGTGCCCAAACTTTTTCATATAACTATTTATAAGTGTCCCATGAGCCATACAGGTTTTCGCATTACTCTGCGTCCAGGCACCTTTTGTTGTTTTGTGCCCATCGTTATGTACATGGTGGTATAGGGCTTATCTTTTTGGCCGGCCTGTTTCTTTCAAGCTGGCCACATATAGCCCCTATTCAGTCTGTGGCTATAGGCAGGCCTGTAGCATTTCAGGTCATATCACTTATTATATGCTATACATATAATTGTATTGAATATTGTTTGACGGTTATGGACAGGGCTTTTTGGTTATTGTTGTTTTTAATTATGTTTTAATGTGGTGCGTTAATAAAATCTTGTGTTTTCATATTATTTAACCCCTTTCTGCCAATGGACATACTATTCCGTCCATCTGGGGTGAGCCCTATTTCCCAAGGACGGAATAGTACGTCCAGCGCGATCGGCCGCGCTCACGGGGGGAGCGCAACCGATCGCGGCCGGGTGTCAGCTGCCTATCGCAGCTGACATCCGGCACTATGTGCTAGGAGCGGTCACGGACCGCCCCCAGCACATCAACCCCCGGCACATTGCAATCAAACATGATCGCGATGTGCCGGCGGTACAGGGAAGCACCGCGCAGGGAGAGGGCTCCCTGCGGGCTTCCCTAAGCTCCCCGCAGCAACGCGATGTGATCACGTTGCTTCGAGGGTCTCCTGCCTCCCTCCCTGCTCCAGACCCAGATCCAAGATGGCCGCGGCATCCGGGTCCTGCAGGGAGGGAGGTGGCTTCACAGGGCCTGCTCAGAGCAGGGACTGTGAAGCCTGCAGTGCTGCAAGTCAGATCGGTGATCTGACAGAGTGCTGTGCAAACTGTCAGATCATCGATCTGTGATGTCCCCCAAGGGACAAAGTAAAAAAAAAAAAAAAAAAAATTCCACACGTGTAAAAAAAAAAAAAAAAAAATTCCTAAATAATGACAAAAAAAATATTATTCCCATAAATTCATTTATCTAAATAAAAAAAACAATAAAAGTACACATATTTAGTATCGCCGCGTCCGTAACGAATCCACCTATAAAACTATATCATTAGTTAACCCCTTCAGTAAACACCGTAAGGGAAAAAAAAAAAACTAGGCAAAAAACCGCTTTATTATCATACCGCCGAACAAAAAGTGGAATAACACGCGATCAAAAAGACAGATATAAATAACCATGGTACCGCTGAAAGCGTCATCTTGTCCCGCAAAAAACGAGCCACCATACAGCATCATCAGCAAAAAAATAAAAAGGTTATAGCCCTCAGAATAAAGCGATGCAAAAATAATTATTTTTTCTATAAAATAGTTTTTATCGTATAAAAGCGCCAAAACATAAAAAAATGATATACATGAGGTATCGCTGTAATCGTACTGACCCGAATAATAAAACTGCTTTATCAATTTTACCAAACGCGGAACAGTATAAACACCTCCCCCAAAAGAAATTCATGAATAGCTGGTTTTTGGTCATTCTGCCTCACAAAAATCGGAGTAAAAAGAGATAAAAAAAAATGTCACGTGCCCGAAAATGTTACCAATAAAAAAAACGTCAACTCGTCCCGCAAAAAAACAAGTCCTCACATGACTCTGTGGACCAAAATATGGAAAAATTATAGCTCTCAAAATGTGGTAACGCAAAAAAATATTTTTTGCAATAAAAAGCGTCTTTCAGTGTGTGACGGCTGCCAATCATAAAAATCCGCTAAATAACCCGCTATAAAAGTAAATCAAACCCCCCTTCATCACCCCCTTAGATAGGGAAAAATTAAAAAAATTTAAAAATGTATTTATTTCCATTCTCCCATTAGGGTTAGGACTAGGGCTAGGGTTAGGGTTGGGGCTAGGGTTAGGGTTGGGGCTAGGGTTAAGGCTACAGTTAGGGTTGGGGCTAAAGTTAGTGTTTGGATTACATTTACGGTTGGGAATAGGGTTGGGATTAGGGTTAGGGGTGTGTCTGGGTTAGAGGTGTGGTTAGGGTTACCGTTGGGATTAGTGTTGTGAATTCTGTGGCTGAATTCACTCCTGTGGTCACAAGTGGTACTGCAGCTTCTGAGCTTCCTCCCTCAGGTGTTCTGGTGAGCTCGTTAACTGCTTCATTACTTAACTCCGCCTGATGCTGCTATCCTTGCTCCTTGTACTGTTATGTTTGCTAATGACAGGTGTTATGAAGGCAATCCAGAAACACAGTGTGCTTAGCGATCAGAGCGCACACAGTGATCTGACAAATACCCAAAAATACAAGAACGAGCTCTGAGACGTGGAAACTCTGTAGACTGCACACCTGATCCTATCCTAAACACAACTAAAAGCGGCTGTGGATTGCGCCTAACAACTACCTAGGCAACTCGGCACAGCCTAAGAAACTAGCTAGCCTGAAGATAGAAAAATAGGCCTGACTTGCCCCAGAGAAATTCCCCAAAGGAAAAGGCAGCCCCCCACATATAATGACTGTGAGTAAGATGAAAAGACAAAACGTAGGGATGAAATAGATTCAGCAAAGTGGGGCCCGATATTCTAGGACAGAGCGAGGACAGTAAGCGAACTTTGCAGTCTACAAAAAACCCTAAAGCAAACCACGCAAAGGGGGCAAAAAAAACCCACCGTGCCGAACTAACGGCACGGCGGTACACCCTTTGCGTCTCAGAGCTTCCAGCAAAACAAAAGACAAGCTGGACAGAAAAAAAGCAACAAAAAAGCAAAAAGCACTTAGCTATACAGAGCAGCAGGTCACAGGAACAATCAGGAGAAGCTCAGATCCAACACTGAAACATTGACAAGGAGCAAGGATAGCAGCATCAGGCGGAGTTAAGTAATGAAGCAGTTAACGAGCTCACCAGAACACCTGAGGGAGGAAGCTCAGAAGCTGCAGTACCACTTGTGACCACAGGAGTGAATTCAGCCACAGAATTCACAACAGATTAGGGTTAGGGGTGTGTTTGGATTAGGGTTTCAGTTATAATTGGCGGGTTTCCATTGTTTAGGCACATCAGGGGCTCTCCAAATGCGACATGGCGTCCGATCGCAATTCCAGCCAATTCTGCGTTGAAAAAGTAAAACAGTGCTCCTTCCCTTCCGAGCTCTCCAGTGTGCCCAAACAGGGGTTTATCCAAACATATGGGGTATCAGCGTACTCAGGACAAATTGGACAACAACTTTTGGGGTCCAATTTCTCCTGTTACCCTTGGGAAAATACAAAACTAGGGGCTAAAAAATAATTTTTTGGGGAAATTTTTTATTTTTTATTTTCATGGCTCTGCGTTATAAACTGTAGTGAAACACTTGGGGGTTCAAAGTTATCACAACACATCTAGATGAGTTCCTTGGGGGGTCTAGTTTCCAATATGGGGTCACTTGTGGGGGGTTTCTACTGTTTAGGTACATATGGGGCTCTGCAAACGCAATGTGACGCCTGCAGACCAATCCATCTAAGTCTGCATTCCAAAGGATGCGCCTTCCATTCCAAGCTCTGCCATGCACTCAAACGGTGGTTCCCCCCCACATATCGGGTATCAGCGTACTCAGGACAAATTGGACAACAATATTTGGTGTCCAATTTCTCCTGTTACCCTTGGAAAAATACAAAACTGGGGGCTAAAAAATATTTTTTGTGGAAAAAAATATATTTTTTATTTGCGCGGCTCTGCGTTATTAACTGTAGTGAAACACTTGGAGGTTCAAAGCTTTCACATCACATCTAGATGAGTTCCTTAGGGGGTCTTCTTTCCAAAATGGTGTCACTTGTGGGGGGTTTCTACTGTTTAGGTACATTAGGGGCTCTGCAAGCACAATGTGACGCCTGCAGACCATTCCATCTAAGTCTGCATTCCAAATGGCGCTCCTTCCCTTCCGAGCCCTCCCATGCGGCCAAACAGTGGTTCCCCCCCCACATATTGGGTATCAGCGCACTCAGGAGAAATTGGACAACAACTTTTGGGGTCCAATTTCCCCTGTTACCCTCGGGAAAATACAAAACTGGGGGCTAAAAAATAATTTTTGTGGGAAAAAATGATTTTTTATTTTTTACGGCTCTGCATTATAAACTTCTGTGAAGCACTTGGTGGGTCAAAGTGCTCACCACACCTCTAGATAAGTTCCTTAGGGAGTCTACTTTCCAAAATGGTGTCACTTGTGGGGGGTTTCAATGTTTAGGCACATCAGTGGCTCTCCAAAAGCAACATGGCGTCCCATCTCAATTCCAGTCAATTTTGCATTGAAAAGTCAAATGGCGCTCCTTCGCTTCCGAGCTCTGTCATGCACCCAAACAGTGGTTTACCCCCACATGTGGGCTATCGGCGTACTCAGGACAAATTGTACAACAACGTTTGGGGACCATTTTCTCCTGTTACCCTTGGTAAAATAAAACAAATTGGAGCTGAAGTAAATTTTTTGTGAAAAAAGTTAAATGTTCATTTTTATTTAAACATTCCAAAAATTCCTGTGAAACACCTGAAGGGTTAATAAACTTCTTGAATGTGGTTTTGAGCACCTTGAGGGGTGCAGTTTTTAGAATGGTGTCACACTTGGGTATTTTCTATCATATAGACCCCTCAAAATGACTTCAAATGAGATGTGATCCCTAAAAAAAAATGGTGTTGTAAAAATGAGAAATTGCTGGTCAACTTTTAACCCTTATAACTCCCTAACAAAAAAAAAAAATTTTGGTTCCAAAATTGTGCTGATGTAAAGTAGACATGTGGGAAATGTTACTTATTAAGTATTTTGCATGACATATCTCTGTGATTTAAATTGCATAAAAATTCAAAGTTGGAAAATTGCGAAATTTTCAAAATTTTCGCCAAATTTCCGTTTTTTTCACAAATAAACGCAGGTAATATCAAAGAAATTTTACCACTATCAAGCAGTACTATATGTCTCGAGAAAACATTGTCAGAATCACCGGGATCCGTTGAAGCGTTCAAGAGTTATAACCTCATAAAGGGACAGTAGTCAGAATTGTAAAAATTTGGCCCGGCCCATAACGTGCAAACCACCCTTGGGGGTAAAGGGGTTAATATTACGTTTTCATTTCTATATATGTGGTGTGCATAACTTGAGTGATACTTTTCTTCTTTTTGGATCATGTTTGCAAAATGTTTTGAAACTCTAGAGATATCAGTGTTCCTGGATTTATTGCATCCCAGAAATGTGGTCTGATGTGTATGTCCTTTTTTTTCTTCCAAGTTCCAGTGGTGCAATCCATGTATTGAAATGCACACTGTATTACATAAAAAAAAGCATGTCTGCTGTTCCAGTTAACAAGGTTGTATTTTATATTGCTTATTAATGCTTTAAGATGGCAAGTTTTGGGTTTTTAAAATAATTAAAAAAAATGTATGAAATAAGAGAACATTATACAGGGTGGGCCATTTATATGGATACACCTAAATACAATGGGAATGGTTGGTGATATCAAACAATGTTTGTGGCACATTAGTATATGGAGGGGGAAAACTTTTCAAGATGGGTGCGGACCATAGCGGCCATTTTGAAGTCGGCCATTTTGGATCCAACTATTTTTTTCCAATGGGAAGAGGGTCATGTGACATCAAACTTGAAAATTTCACAAGAAAAACAATGGTGTGCTTGGTTTTAACGTATCTTTATTCTTTCATGAGTTATTTACAAGTTTCTCTTTGTTTACAGCCATTGACATGTCGCAGAGGTTAACACGTGAGGAGCGGATAGAAATTGTGTTGATGTCTGGTGAACGCAGTACCCGGGTCATTGCAGCAGATTTCAATGCAAGACACCCTACGCAAAAAAAACTCACCATTCCCATGTTATTTAGGTGTATCCATATAAATGACCCACCCAAAAAATTTGCCTCATCACTGAACATAATGTTCTGTGTAAATAGAGGGTCCTCTTCCAATTTTTGTTTTGCCCATTCTGCAAATTTAGTGCGCCGATCTGGCATCAGTCGAACATCCCTTCGGCGGATATTAGCTACTCACAAATGGCACCCTTACAAAATCCAGCTGCTGCACCATCTCAACGAGGATGACCCAGATCGGCGTGATGAATTTGCAAAATGGGCAAAAAAAAAAAATTGGAACAGGACCCTCAGTTTACACAGAACATTATGTTCAGTGATGAGGTAAACTTTTTTGGGTGGGCCATTTATATGGATACAGATAAATAACATGGGAATGGTGACAGTTTTTTTGCGTAGGGTGTCTTGCATTGAAATGCTGCAATGACCCGGGTACTGCGTTCACCAGACATCAACACAATTTCTATCCGCTCCTCACGTGTTAACCTCTGCGACATGTCAATGGCTGTAAACAAAGAGAAACTTGCAAATAACTCATGAAAGAATAAAGTTACTTTAAAATCAAGCAGATTGTTATTCTTGTGAAATTCTCAGTAAGTTTGATGTCACATGACCCTCTTAGATAAAATAAAGTTAGATCCAAAATGGGCAACTTCAAAATGGCTGCCATGGTCAGCACCCATCTTAAAAAGTTTCTCTCCTCCATATACATGGCCCACCCTCTAGATTGGATTTGATGAACCACTAAGGCCTCTTTCATATTTCCGTCTTTCATTCCCCGATAATTGTTATGGCTGGCAATCAGGCAACACAGCGTACAGTAATCAGCGCACATACAGAGATCTGGCAAAAACCAAAAACAATAGGACGAGCTCTGAGACGTAGAATCTCTGTAGACTGCAGTACCTGATCTATCCTCACACAACTATAAGCAGCAGTGGATAGCGCCTATCACTACCTATGCAACTCGGCACTGCCTGAGGAGCTGACTAGCCTGAAGATAGAAATACAAGCCTGACTTACCTCAGAGAAATACCCCAAAGGAATAGGCAGCCCCCCACATATAATGACTGTTAGCAAGATGAAAAGACAAACGTAGGAATGAAATAGATTCAGCAAAGTGAGGCCCGATATTCTAGACAGAGCGAGGATAGCAAAGAGAACTATGCAGTCTACAAAAAACCCTAAAACGAAAACCACGCAAAGGGGCAAAAAGACCCACCGTGCCGAACTAACAGCACGGCGGTGCACCCCTTTGCTTCTCAGAGCTTCCAGCAAAAGTTAATAGCAAGCTGGACAG
The DNA here is from genome assembly GCF_032444005.1 of Ranitomeya imitator. Lineage (NCBI taxonomy): Eukaryota > Metazoa > Chordata > Amphibia > Anura > Dendrobatidae > Ranitomeya > Ranitomeya imitator. Next base: position 81,309,959 of record NC_091288.1, on the reverse strand, counting down.
AAAAAACAGAAAACAAACTAGAAGCACTTATCTAGCAGAGCAGCAGGCCCAAGGAAAGATGCAGTAGCTCAGATCCAACACTGGAACATTGACAAGGAGCAAGGAAGACAGACTCAGGTGGAGCTAAATAGCAAGGCAGCCAACGAGCTCACCAAAACACCTGAGGGAGGAAGCCCAGAGACTGCAATACCACTTGTGACCACAGAAGTGAACTCAGCCACAGAATTCACAACAGATAATGCGTCGTTTTGTGAAAAAAACGCATCCTGCCCTCAGGATGCATTTTTTCCCATAGACTTGTATTAGCGACGTATGGCCACACGTTTCGTCCGTCGTGCACTGGATCCTGCGGAATTTGGCGACACATCGTCCGGAAAAAAAATACAATGAAACATTTTTTGTCTGCATTGGAAAAATGTGCGACGACATATCCTGCGGCATACGTCGTTGGCTAGAATGGAAGCCTATGGATGCAGGATCTGTCGTGGCACGTCGTATGACAGAATCCAGCGCTGCAATACTTTTTTTTTTTTTACACTGAGCATGCTCCAAATCAGTATTTAGTAGCCAATTTGCCAGACAGCCCCAAATGTATAAAAACCTGGCCTGTGGCTTAATTTCTCAATGTGCCAGCAAGACTCCTGCCTGACAACTATCAAGACTCCTGCCAGCCATCCACAGGACTACCAGCCAGAGGACAGCCAGCACCCAGCCAGAAGCCAGCCAGGCAGCCAGAGGCCACCCAACCAGCATGCAGCCAGAGGCCACCCAGTCAGCATCCAGCCAGAGTCCTGCCATTTTTGTGTATGTGAGCGTGCGTGCGTATGTGCGCGTGTGTGTGAGCATGTTTTTTTTTTGTTACTGTGATTCTAAACTATTGTGGCATGTGTTAAATGTGTTGTCAGTGCGTGTGTGTAGTGTGTGTCTGTTTCCGTGCTTTTTTTTTTTTTTTAAATTGTATTGGTTAAAAAGTTTAGTTAAAATGTACTTGTATTTAACCCCTTAGTGACAGAGCCAATTTGGTACTTAATGACCGAGCCAATTTTTGCAATTCTGACCACTGTCACTTTATGAGGTTATAACTCTGGAACGCTTCAACGGATCCCGCTGATTCTGAGATTGTTTTTTCGTGACATATTGTACTTCATGTTAGTGGTAACATTTCTTCGATATTACTTGTGATTATTTATGAAAAAAATGGAAATATGGCGAAAATTTTTAAAATTTTGCAATTTTCAAACTTTGTATTTTTATGCCCTTAAATCAGAGAGATATGTCACAAAAAATAGTTAATAAATAACATTTCCCACATGTCTACTTTAGATCAGCACAATTTTGGAAACAATTTTTTTTTTTTTGTTAGGGAGTTATAAGGGTTAAAAGTTGACCAGCAATTTCTCATTTTTACAACACCTTTTTTTTTTTAAGGGACCACATCACATTTGAAGTCATTTTGAGGGGTCTATGTGATAGAAAATAACGAAGTGTGACACCATTCTAAAAACTACACCCCTCAAGGTGCTCAAATCCACATTCAAGGAGTTTATTAACCCTTTACGTGCTTCACAGGAACTGAAACAATGTGGAAGGAAAAAATGAACATTTAACTTTTTTTTGCTAACATTTTAATTCAGAACCATTTTTTTTATTTTCACAAGTGTAAAAACAGAAATGTAACCATAAATTTTGTTATGCAATTTCTCCTGAATACGCCAATACCCCATATGTGGGGGTAAACAACTGTTTGGGTGCACCGCAGAACTTGGAAGTGAAGGAGCGCCGTTTGACTTTTTCAATGCAGAATTGGCTGGAATTGAGATCGGACGCCATGTCCCGTTTAGAGAGCCCCTGATGTGCCTAAACAGTGGAAACCCCCCACAAATGACACCATTTTGGAAACTAGACCCCTTAAGGAACTTATCTAGATGTGTGGTGAGCACTTTGAACCCCCATGTGCTTCACAGAAGTTTAGAACGTTGAGCCGTGAAAATTAAAAAAAAAAAAAAAAAAATCGCATTTTTACTACAAAAATGATCTTTTTGCCCCCAAATTTTTATTTCCACAAGGGTAACAAGAGAAATTAGACCACAAAAGTTGTAGTGCAATTTATCCTGAGTACGTCGATACCCAATATGTGGGGGTAAACCACTGTTTGGGCGCACCGCAGAGCTTGGAAGAGAAGGAGTGCCGTTTTACTTTTTCAATGTAGAATTGTCTGGAATTGAGATTGGACGCCATGTCGCGTTTGGAGAGCCCCTGATGTGCCTAAACAGTGGAAACCCCCCACAAGTGACCCCATTGGAAACTAGACCCCCCATGGAACTTATCTAGATGTGTGGTGAGAACTTTGAATGCCCAAGTGCTTCACAGAAGTTTAGAATGCAGAGTCGTGAAAATAAAAAATATTTTTTTTTCCACAAAAAAGATTTTGTAGCCCCCAAGTTTTTATTTTCACAAGGGTAACAGGAGAAATTGGACCCCAAAAGTTGTTTTCCAATTTGTCCCGAGTATGCTGATGCCCCATATGTGGGGGTAAACCACTGTTTGGGCGCACGGCAGAGCTCGGAAGGGAAGAAGCGCTGTTTTGGAATGCAGACTTAGATAGAATGGTCTGTGGGCGTTATGTTGCGTTTGCAGAGCCCCTGATGTACCTAAACAGTAGTAACCCCCCCACAAGTGACCCCATTTTGGAAACTAGACCCCCCAAGGAACTTATCTAGATGTGTGGTGAGAACTTTGAATGCCCAAGTGCTTCACAGAAGTTTAGAATGCAGTCGTGAAAATAAAAAAAAAAAATTCTTTCCACAAAAAAGATTTTGTAGCCCCCAAGTTTTTATTTTCACAAGGGTAACAGGAGAAATTGGACCCCAAAAGTTGTTGTCCAATTTATCCCGAGTACGCTGATGCCCCATATGTGGGGGTAAACCACTGTTTGGGCACACGGCATAGCTCAGAAGGGAGGGAGCACCATTTGACTTTTTGAGCGCAAAATTGGCTGTCGTGTTTGGAGACCCCCTGATGTAACTAAACAGTGGAAACCCCCCAATTCTAGCTAGAACCCTAACCCCAACACACCCCTAACCCTAATCCCAATCCCAACCTGATCCATAATCCTAATCACGAACCCTAACGATAATCACAACCCTTACCCCAAAACAACCCTAATGTCAACCCTAACCATAACCCTAATCAAAACCCTAAATCCAACACACCCCTAATCCTAATCTCAACCCTAACCTCAAACCTAACCCTAATCCCAATACACCCCTAATCCCAACCCTAACCTTAACCCTAATCCCAAACCTAACCCTAATCCCAAACATAACCCTAATGCCAACCCTAACCTTAATACCAACTCTAATCCAAACCCTAACCCCAAATCTAACCCTAACTTTGGCCCCAACCCTAGCCCTAACTTTAGCCCCAACCCTAAGGCTACTTTCACACTTGCGTCGTTTGGCATCCGTCGCAATCCGTCGTTTTGGACAAAAAACGGATCCCCCAAATGTGCCCGCAGGATGCGTTTTTTTGCCCACAGACTTGTATTGCCGACGGATCGTGACGGATGGCCACACGTCGCGTCCGTTGTGCACTGGATCAGTTGTGTTTTGGCGGACCGTCGGCACAAAAAACGTTCAATTTAACGTTTTTTGTACGTCGCGTCCGCCATTTCTGACCGTACATGCGTTGCCGTAACTCCGCCCCATCCTCCCCAGGACAGATTGGGCAGCGGATGCGTTGAAAAACTACATCCGCTGCCCACGTTGTGCACAATTTTCACGTGCGTCGGTATGTCGGGCCGACGCATTGCGACGACCCCGTACCGACGTAAGTGTGAAAGAACCCTAACCCTGAATTTAGCCCCAACCCTAAATTTAGCCCCAGCCCTAACCCTAGCCCTAACCCTAATTTTAGCCCCAACTGCTCTTCTCCTGCCGGCCGGCAGATGGCAAGCGCACTGCGCATGTGCCCGCCATTTTCTTTTCCCCGGCAGCCAGGAGGAGCAGCAGGAGGATCCAGGGACACCGGTAAGTATGATAGGGTCCCCGAATCCCCCTATTTCTCTGTCCTCTGATGTGCGATCACATCAGAGGACAGAGAATTACACTTTGATTTTTTTTTTTTTGCGGTCGCCGGTAAACGGTTAATTACCGGCTATCGCAAATGTGGGGTCGGTAAAAAAAACCCCGAATCATGTTCTCTGGGGTCTCGGCTACCCCCGGCAGCCGAGACCCCGGAGAAAATCCAACTCTGGGGGGCACTATTTACTTTTTCCACAGCGCCGTTAATTAACGGCGCTGTGGTTTAAGTACCCTTAGCGGCCGCCGTTAAAAGGCGTATCGGTGGTCGCTAAGGGTACTTAAACCACAGCGCCGTAAATTAATGTTTAATTTTTTTTTTTAAACATAATTGGGAGCTACAATGCTCTTTATTTTAACCCCTTAGCGGCCGCCGTTAAAAGGCGTATCGGCGGTCGCTAAGGGGTTAAAATAAAGAGCATTGTAGCTCCCAATTATGTTTAAAAAAAAAAATTAAACATTTTTCTTCAAACTGTACGTAGTATCATTTCACAAAGGTAAATTTGAAAGTGTGGTGTATGTAAAACTGTACACACAACATGCAATACAGAGTTGGTTGAGGGTTTATTTTTGTAAAATAAAGGTGTATGAAAATTGTAAGAGTTTTTTTTTTTCTTTTTCACATTTGTAAAGGGATCTTTTCAAATCACATATGTGGTCAATACATTTTCAATTGGTGTTTAGGCAATAAAACTTTGAAGGAGGGTATTTTTTTCAAAATGCATTTTATTTTTTTTTGGGGGGGGGGGGGGGGGAATGGTTTTACAGCTTGCGCATAGTGCATATTATTGAACTAGGATATCCATCTCAGACTGGTGTGCCTTGGGAAAAATTTTTTGGGGTTTCACATAAGTGTTTTTTGGCCTGCTTGGACATTGCTCAGATATAACATTTGAGCAGGGTGGTTTCTAATCTATTAAAATTAGCTATTTTGGGGGGTTTGTGGGTCCTATGGGGATTATTTTAGGGGTGATTTTCAAAATTATAATAGCTGTGGCGCAACTTTTTATGTTCAAATACAGCTGACTAAACATACATTTTCACTATTGTTTTATAATTGCAGTACCAGGCCAAACAGTTGTCAGCCGAGCCCTTCCAGGCTGATATTTGTGTTGAACCAGCAATACTTTGTCGTGATGTGAGAATTAAAGACCACAAAGCTTTGAATACAAATTGTGTAGTAGCTGACAAGTGTCTTTATACTTGCAGACAACAGGAAAACAAAATGTCTTCTTCTGGGAGCCCCCCTTCGCAGCGTAGGCATATTGAGATATGTTTAACAATATTTTTTTTTTTCTTCTTAAATTTTTTGCTTAACACTATACAGTTATATGAAAAAGTTTGGGCACCCCTATTAATCTTAAGCTTAATGTTTTATAAAAATTGTTTTTTTTTGCAACAGCTATTTCAGTTTCATACATCTAATAACTGTTGCACACAGTAATGTTTCTGCCTTGAAATGAGGTTTATTGTACTAACAGAAAATGTGCAATCTGCATTCAAACAAAATTTGACAGGTGCATAAGTATGGGCACCCTTATTTTCCTGTTTTAAATACTCTTACCTACTTTTTACTGACTTACTAAAGCACTTTTTTTTTGTTTTCTAACCTCATTGAGCTTTGAACTCCATAGTGTATGCAATCATGAGAAAAGCTACTTAAAGTGGCCACTTGCAAGTTGCTCTCCTGTTTGAATCTCCTCTGAAGAGTGACATCATGGGCTCCTCAAAACAACTGTCTAATGATCTGAAAACAAAGATTATTCAACATAGTTGTTCGGGGAAGGATGCAAAAAGCTGTCTCAGAGATTTAACCTGTCAATTTCCACTGTGAGGAACATAGTAAGGAAATGGAAGAACACAGGTACAGTCAGTTCTTGTTAAGGCCAGAAGTGGCAGGCCAAGAAAAACATCAGAAAGGAAGAGAATGGCCATCCCAGTCCCCAGACCTGAATATCATTGAACATCTGTGGGATCATTTGAAGAGGGCTGACCATGCTCGGCGACCTGTCATGATTCCAATGGCAGGGAATCACAAAAGGACAAGCACCAACGAGCTCTAGTGTGATGGAACCTGAGCTGACCGCGACCCTAAACCTGAACACACAAATAACAATAGCCGGGGAACGTGCCTACGTTGATCCTAGACGTCTCGCACCAGCCGAAGATCTAACTTCCCCTATTAGAAGAAACACAGACCTCTCTTGCCTCCAGAGAAATACCCCACAGAAATAGCAGCCCCCCACATATAATGACGGTGAAATGAGAGGAAGGCACATACACAGTATGAAAACAGATTCAGCAAAATGAGGCCCACTAAAACTAGATAGCAGAGGATACAAAAGTAAACTGCGTGGTCAGCAAAAAACCCTTCAAAAAACCATCCTGTAATTACTTGAACTCATGTTCCAACTCATGGAACATGAGGAGCAATAACAGCCCACCAGAGCAACCAGCAGCAAAGAAACAATTATATGCAAGCTGGACAAGACAAAAATAAAGCAAAACGTGAAACAAGAAAATTAAAAACTTAGCTTGTCCTGAAGATTACTGAAGCCAGAAGCTGAGGTAACAAAACACTCTGATAACCTTGATAGCCGGCAGGGAAATGACAAGAAAGCCTGGTTAAATAGGAAACTCCCAAATCCTAATAGAACAGGTGGACACCAGAGACAGCAGAACACAAATCATCCAGTACCATCAGTAACCACCAGAGGGAGCCCAAAAACAGAACTCACAACAGCGACCATCAAACTTAACTGAACTGGAGTTGTTTTGTAAAGAGGAATGGTCAAAAATACCTTCATCCAGGATCTCATTAAAAGCTACAGGAAGCGACTAGAGGCTGTTATTTTTGCAAAAGGAGGAGCTACTAAATATTAATGTCACTTTTCTGGTGGGGTGCCCATACTTATGCACCTGTCAAATTTTGTTTGAATGCAGATTGCACATTTTCTGCTAGTACAATAAACCTCATTTCAAGGCAGAAACATTACTGTGTCCAACAGTTATTAGATATATGAAACTGAAATAGCTGTTGCAAAAAAAAAACAATTTTTATAAAACATTAAGCTTAAGATTAATAGGGGTGCCCAAACTTTTTCATATAACTGTATATGCATTACTTATGTTTTCACAGGTAGCTGAAGCAGCAGAGGGCCTCTCAGAAGGAGACGGGGTGGGTGGAGAAATGCCAGGAGCGGGCGCGCAGAGTGTAAGTTTTGCAGAAACAGTTTCTTCACACATCACAGTGCACCCAACACAGACAAAACAGATCATCATACATCACAGTACACATAAAACATATGCCTACAGCCAACATAATTTATTTTACTTTTGTTATAGTCTGCTGCAAGTTCTGGCCAACGCCATGAAGGTCCTCCCAGCAGCTCCCTGAGTCGGCGTCGTGATCGCCGCAGCGGTCAGCTTCCAGTAAGTACCTTTTTTTGGGGTTTTGCATTGGTAATTTTGTATCTTAGTTTACTAATGGATTTTTTTTTCTTTTTTAACAGTCTTCACAGCGAGCTCCCGAATCTGATGGTGAGGAAGGCGGACTGGATGTTGACCGCCTCATCGAAGAGGTCCGCGAGCGGGAGCCGCTGTGGAACATTGCTGACCGCAGTCATGCTGATCAGTTTCTTACCCATCGGCTCTGGGAGCAAATATGCATCATCGTTGTGGACAACTGGGAGGACCTTCAACCAAGGCAGCAGACTCGAACACGTAAGTAGTCACATTTCAGTAATTTCGGTAGCAGGATGGAATGTGTTGTAATTAATCCATTTTTTTTTTATTCTTCTCTTTACAGGTAAAAGGGTGATGAAGTGGTGGCGGTCACTCAGAGATCGCTTCAAGAGGGAGTTCAACAAGGAGATGCAGGCCCCGAGTGGATCAAGAGGACGCAGGAGCCAATATAAGTACGGCAGGGCCCTGTCGTTCCTCCGGTCGACGATGTTGAGCAGAAGATAAATATTCCACAGCCCATTTACTAATTCACCATGTTTACCTGTATAACCTTTTTTTTGTTTCAGTCAGGGCTTTTTCCTATCAATATATTATTTTTTCTTTTCTTTCACAGCACCATCTGTAGCACTCGGGAGCCTGCTGCTACCTTGGACCCCTCTGGAGCGATCCCACAGGAGTCCGCCACCGTGGGCCACGTTGGTAGACCCCACCCCTCTGACCCTTCCCTCACTTCTGGTCCCTAGGCCCCATCCACATCCACCAGTGCTGAAGCATCATCGCAGACTTCGTTACATGAAGCTGCTGGTGACGAGTTAGCTTTCCCTTTACCCCACCCCTCTGATGCTGCCACCTCTAGAACAACTTTAGGTTCTGGGCGGCAGCGCCAGAGGGGTGAAGAAAGGAGTTATGCTCCTGAGTTTTTGCATCTGAATGCAGCCTTCCAGAGCTCGATCAAGCTTTTGGCCGAGCAAGTGACTGCTGGGTTCAACATGGTGAATAAAAGCATTGCTGAACTCAGCAGTCATCTGGATAGGCTGCATTCAGATGCAAGTCAGTCGCCAAATAATGTGTTTTTTTCAGGCAGAACTCGCGAGCATGAAAAATCTAACTCCTGACCAGCAGATGCATGTAATGCAAGGCTGCTATGCTGCTCTAGCGCAGGCCACCTCCCAATCCAATCAACCGCCCCCATTAGTTGCTCCCACACCTCCCCCCAGATACTGCCTCGCCTACCAATCCTTTCCAGTACCAAAATCCTTGCCATTTCCAAAATCCGTCCCAATTCCAAAATTCGTCCCAATTACAAACCCAGTCACAATTCCAAAATCTGTCCCAAAATCAGTCCCAATTACAAAACCAGTCCCAAATCTAAAACCCGTCCCAATTCCAAACCCAGTCCCAATTCCAAACCCAGTCCCAATTTCAAAATCCATACCAATTCCAAGTGTCTTCCCCACTGTTTCCTTCCCTGTTAAATATTCCTTCCCTGGCCCAGCTTCCTGTCCCTTATAATTTCCCACCTACACCAACCCAACCCCCCGCCCAACCTGTCCTCCCTGCTCAACCTCATATTTTCTCCCCCCATTCTGATCAACCTCAACCCAGTAGGCTTTCCCCCACTATTGACGTGGTCCACCCTTCCAGCCTCTCCGATAGTATCTCCACCCCAAATTTTACAAATTTATGATGTTTATCAATAAAAATATTTTTTGGGTGAAAATTACTTATGTTTGTAATAAGAATGTGTCTAATAAAAATTGGTTTTGGTTTAAAAACAATTTTATTGTCAAGTGTCTTCATTTAAATATTTGTAAAAAAAAAAAGACAAAAACAGAACACTAGTTGTAAAGGTATAACATGTTTGGTTTATTACAAACATACCAAACTTTAGGGAAACATGTAAAACTTGGTGTCAAGAAAAACCATGGTATAATCAGAAGTGTAACTTCAGCAGGAACAATCGAAAGAGTGACTTTGTCAATGATTTTGGTAATACAAACATACATTACATAAAAAAACACATATCAATCAATGTCATCCTGCTATTGAACTCTGCCTTCAGGAGACATAAAATAATCGGCGTATTTGTCCCTCATCCTTGAAACAGCACCTGTGCTACAAACAGATATACTTTGATAGCCACGCAAGGTGGTTTCAGACTCCTCTTCCTCCATGGCAACCGCTTCCTTGGAAATGACGAAATTGTGCAACACCACGCAAGCCTTGACCACCTCATCCACAGTCTGAGTTTGCAGTTTGATAGCGGTTAACAACACTCGCCATTTTGCCGTTAAAATCCCAAAGGCGCACTCCACCACTCGTCTGGCTCGACTTAACCGATAATTAAAAACTCTTACTTTTGGTTAATCCACTACAGGAATATGATTTTAGAAGGTGTGGTGAAAGCTGGAAGGCTTCATCACCAACACACACGAATGGCATTGGTGGGCCAGATGTTCCAGGGAGTGGTCTTGGAGATGGAAACTGATGTGTCTCCATATAAACAACGGCCCATAGCAGACGTTTTAATAACCTGGGAATCGTTTAAGCGGCCATAGGCACCAATATCCACCACTATTAATTTGCATTGGGCATCCACTATGGCCATCAGCACAATAGAAAAGTATTTTTTATAATTGAAATATTCCGAGCTTGATCCTGCAGGTTTAGCAATCTTTATGTGCTTGCCATCCACGGCACCCAAGCAATTTGGGAAATGACAATTTTTTTCTAAATTCTCTGCACTCTCCAGCCACATGTCCGTTGTTGGACTTGGGATGTACTCCTCCTGCAAACAATCCCACAATGCCCGGCAGGTCTGTTTCACGATCCCAGAGATTGTTGAGATCCCCAGCGAAAATTGGTAATGAAGGGAGGTAAGGGATTCTCCAGTTCCAAGGAATCTGTGGGATAAAAAAAAATTATTATTAAAAACTACAAGCAACAACATTACAGTTTATGGCTATTTTCCCACATAGAAGAATATTATGTTTATTTTTCAAAACTTTTTTTTTTTTTTTTTTTTTTTTTAAAGCAGGTTGAACGCACTGCAGATGTTTTTTTCTGTGGGTTTTTGCAGATTTAAAACAGCGTTTTTACAGCTGCGGATTCCTATTATGGAGCAGGTGTTAAACGCTGTGGAATGGGCTCAAAGAATTGACATGCTGCAGAAAATGCAACGCAGTTTCAGTGCAGTATTTTCCACAGCATGGTCACTTCGGAAGTGGTTTTCCATAGGTTTACATGGTACTGTTAACACAAGGAAAAATGCCGCGAATACCCAGCGTCAAATTCGCTGCGTATCTACAGCAAAAAAACGCAACATGTGTACATAGCCTTAACTATGAACAATAAAACAAAATAAATACACAAAAACACTTACTGAAGTGTCACCATCCGACGCTCCGCCGGTGAGATGGAAAAGCGCAAATACGTGTCCTTTCTCCGGATTAAGTCTCCAACACGTTCCACCAAACGTCAGTGTTCAGGTCTCATGCGCACGTAGTTGAACTTGTCTGGGTTCTGCCTCAGTTCCATGTACAGCGTTGAATAGACGCCACGGGTCAATCGCTGTGTATTGATGGGATGTATCCAAAACCACCGGCGACGTCGCTGACAAAGGATGCGCTCTCTTGCTGCCTCCTTTTCACGCACTATCACTGCCAACCTTTTGGCCTCAAAAGCAAAATCTGAATAGATGGTAATCTTTGCTAGAATTCCTTCCATTTCTGCCACTTGCTCTAAACCCTGTCAAAGATGGGGTGTTAAAACACTCAATATATAGGCTTCCATTATTTTACAGTAGCCAATCACATTTGGGAGACTCCCATTTGTATGCATGGAAAACGGATCCGTCAAAAAAAAGGATGAAACGGATGGTAAAAACAGACCAGACTGATGCAATGGATCCAGTTTTTCGACGGAACCGTCTAGCGGATTCGTCGAAAAACTGTATGTGTTGCATCTGTTTTTCACGATTTTTGACGCATCCGTCGAGTCGACGCATTATGACGGCCGCCTGCTGACGGAAGTGTGAAAGAAGCCTAACCTGTTTATCCACAGGAAAGCCAATGCCCCATGTTTCAGGATCATGGCTGCATTTCTCAGTGTATACCATCCATCCTCTATAATTTGCATGCGTAGTTAGTAATAAGACTGAAGCATTTTATCTGTTTGTATTCTTAAAAAGAATACAGAGAGATGTAGAGAAAGTTACCGTATATACTCAAGTATAAACCGAGATTTCCCCCTCTCGGCTTATACTCGAGTCATGCCCAGGGGTCGGCAGGGGAGGGGGAGCGGGGGCTGTCTAATTATACTCACGTACTCCTGGCGCGGGCCTGCACGTCCCTGCTTCCGCACCGCCGGTAGCTTCTTCCTGTACTGAGCGATCACATGGTACCGCTCATTACAGTAATGAATATGTGGCTCCACCTCCCATAAGGGTGGAGCCGCATATTCATTACTGTAATGAGCGGTAACGGTGACTGCACCATGCCAGGAGCAGGTGAGTATAATGGGGAGGGGAGCGTAGCGCTGCGCGATATTCACCTGCTCGTTTCGGTGCCGCTCCGTCTTCTGCATCTTCTGCAGTGACGCTCAGGTCAGAGGGCGCGATGACGTGGTTAGTGCGCGCCCTCTGCCTGAACGTCAGTGCAGAAGACGCTGAAGATGGAGTGGCACCGGAACGAAGTCAGGTGAATATTGAAAGTGCCGGGGGCCTGAGCGATGGAGAGGTATGTGATTTTTTTTATCGCAGCAACAGCAAATGGGACAAGTGTCTGTATGGAGCATCTTCTGGGGCCATAAAGTTTGTGCAGCACTATATGGGGCAAGTGTCTTTATAGGGCCATAATAAACGTTTGTGCAGCACTATATGGGGCAAGTGTCTGTATGGGGCCATAATCAGGGTTTGTGCAGCACTATATGGGGCAAATATCTTTATGGAGCATCTTATGGGGCCATAATCAACATTTGTGCAGCATTATATTGGGCAAGTGTGTCTATGGAGCATCTTATGGGGCCATTATTTAACCTTTATGCAGGATTATATGGGGTATATTTTAATATGGAGCATCTTATGGGGCCCATCATAAACTTTATGGATCATTATATGGGGCTCCTGATTCAATATGGATATTCAAAAACACAACCTATTGATGTCTCAATTTTACTTTTATTAGTATCTATTTTTACTTTTGACATTTACCGGTAGCTGCTGCATCTCCCACCCTAGGCTTATACTCGAGTCAAGTTTTCCCAGTTTTTTGTGGCAAAATTAAGGGGGTCGGCTTATACTCGGGTTGGCTTATACTCGAGTATATACGGTATCTTTATTTGCAGTTTATACCTTATGTATAAGGATGTGTTATGTATCAGCTGCCGATATTCACAATGAAAAAAAAAAACCTCAGCAAAATCCACAGTGGTAAATATCACACATTTTGCTGTGGAAACCAGACGGACATCTGGACCATAAATTACTGTAGCTGGATTTTCGGCAGGTAAATCTACAGCAGAAAAGTTGGGAGCGTATTCACACAATGGGAATGTACCCTATTTGTCCTTTTACAAGGGCTTCCAGTCACGAGCAACACACATTATAGAATGAGTAAAACGGGCCAACACTGATTGGACTTCGATCAGAGTGTGGGCTGAGTCAGTTTTTCACATACATGGACAGAAAAAAAGAACAATTTCTCCATCTTCACCATTCTGACAGTCCGTGAAAATCGGACCGCACCTGAATGTTAATGTGATCTGATTTTTCACATAACCACAGACTTGCATTGCTGATTTTGATCCGACCCTTGGATCTAAATTAGACATTTTTCCATGATTTTTCGCAAACCGCACGACCAGTGAAAAATGTGACATCTGGATGGCTCTATAGCCTATCACAGATTCAAGTACTATCTGAAAATTACAGAAGCACTCGAACGCGAAAATCAGAAGTCTGAATGAGGCCTAGCAGAGCAATCACCTACATGTGTAAACTTCATGGGGACGTTGGTCCTTAAGTCTCCATACAGTGTGCATATTGTCAGCAGCGTATCCCTCGTTTACACGGGAAGATGTGCTGCCAACTAACAATGATTTTAAGTTTGCATTAAACATTCAATCGTCTGGGAAGCGATCATTTATTTATTTGTTGGCTGATTGCTAGCAAATGTACACAGGGCAATGATAAAACGTAATTCAGGCAATCATCGGACCTCGTAAAATGTTCTCTATTAGTTTGTCTTGATAACGGCATCACACCGCAATGTCACATTGTTCGTTTGCAGCATTTTGGTGTAGAAGACGACCTGATATATGATCACGGCACAAGCAGGGTGAGAAAAAAAAAACAGCAAATTTTATTACATTTGATCAAATGTACATACATTTTCTTGGCTAATTAAACATAGGGCATGTGTATTAATAGTTTACATTGTGCTTCAAAGAGAGAATTCAATACAATAAAAAATACTGGGCGGCAAGAGGAAAGGTAATGGTTTCCTATCCGAGATTTGATACCCACTCTAGTAAGCAAAGGTTTTTCAGCTTCTAATCAAAAGTAACAAGTAAAGCAAACTGTAATCTACAGTATGTATAACTTACACGGTAAAGCATTGCTTTGTACAATTATCCAAGGACCTGTCCCATGTACCAACTGTCCAATGCTTTTCTATAGGGTCATTGTGCTTGAGAGATTGGGAAATGTGTTTTCAGCAATTCCTCATTGAAGTTTATGGGACAGACTGGTTCTTGTTAGTGATGAGCGAGTGTACTCGTTGCTCGGATTTTCCCAAGCACGCTCAGGTGACCTCCGAGTATTTATGACTGCTCGGAGATTTAGTTTTCATCTCGGCAGCTGAATGATTTACAGCTACTAGCCAGCTTGATTACATATGAGGATTCCCTAGCAACCAGGCAACCCCCACATGTACTCAGCCTGGCTAGTAGCTGTAAATCATTCAGCTGCCGTGATGAAAACTAAATCTCCGAGCACTAACAAATACTCGGAGGACACCCAAGCAACGAGCACACTCGCTCATCACTAGTTCTTGTAGATTGATTAGATCATTGTGGCATGAAATAAGCATGGCTCTCAGTTTTGAGCTCCACTTGGTTCCCTAGCCCCCCAGTTAAACCTCATTGATGGTGATGAGCTTTGCAATCTGAGCTTGGGTTGTCCAAACTGGAGTGTCCCTTGAGTTAAATATTTTGAGAAGCTCGTAAAGAATTAGTTTATAAACCCCATTACGAATGTCTAAGTTAAGATAGAAGGTGCGTAGGGGATCTTTGGTTTAGGATCCGCATCTCTTGGCCATGCTTTACAAAAATTACCATACAAAGACATCTGGAGAGTCTCTCCTGTGTCCTGATGCCCATTGATTGGAATATGAACTGTGCAATACAGGGGGACATTTCTGCTTATTGAGTGCCCCTTTCTAACAATTAGGCATTGACTAATGTGAAGAACTCCATGTAAAACCATGCATCATATATGTTCATTGAGCGGGGACTCTGCCCAAGCCCATTTACACTGTACGTTCGGTCAAATAACTTTGGGGGTTTTCATAAGTGCAGTGACGGATATAGGAATGGAGATTGGTCCAGTGAAATTTGCTCGTTACTAAATTCTCAATTCAGTCTTTCACAGGTTTCACTAAATTACCAGAAAAAAAAGAGCCGTTAACGTTATTGGTTAAACATTTCTGTAACCTTAACACTACAGTGGCCATATACATTAGACCATCTAATGTGTATGGGGACACTTTTGAACTTATATTGGTGGTCAGGAGAGCGAGCCATTGACTGATGTTCACTCATCATCCATCTCATCAATATTCGTCCTATGTCAATGTACGGTACTCACTGGATGTAGGTATTTGGTGGTAAACAAAATATTGTAAAATATTTCACCAGTCTATGATCTGCGAACCTGTGGTTCTTAAGCTGCTGGAAAACTACAGCTTCCCCTTTTTTTGCAGAATTTTTGGAGGAGCTTTTCTTTTCCTGATGTGGTTTTGAAGAGTTTTTTGTTTTTTTTCTTGCAGCCTTTTGATTGGACAGAGATCGTTTTGGTGCACTTTTTTTCAAACCGGACATTTTTCAAAAAAGCTTACAGGAGGGGGGAGGAAAGAAAAACTCCTCCTCCTATGAACAGCACAGTGAATTACCAAGAGAAATGAATAGAAGTTTTCGGAGCAGATACGCACCAAAATTCATCAAAAATGTATGAACATCTAGTGTGTGACAGTCAGAGCATACTGTGAATTGGTATAGCTGGAGCCAGACAGGGTGAAGACCATCATCCTATACTGACTGCTAATATCATTGGGATCACTTGTTACTGGATACTGCCATAATTACAAGATGAACGTCGAGTGTACAGCCAACGATGACAACCCACAGTAAAGGGACAGTCATTTACCACTTGGCGTGGGAGACTAGGGGTCTGCCAAGTATGTGCTTGACAATTAATCTTCTTCTGTTAAGCTAAAGTTTTTTTATATTCAACAGAACAAGAAAAAAATATATTTTTAAAACAGATTGGCATTAATGAATTTGGCAATACTATTGATCTTAGTGGTTAGCACTGTGTATTTGCAGCGCTGGGTCCTTGGTTCAAATCCCACCTAGGACAACATCTGCAAGGAGTTTGTATATTCTCCTCTTGTTTGCGTGGGCTTCCTCTGGGTCCTCGCGTTTCCTTCCACACTCCGAAGATATACTGATAGGGAATTTAGATTGTGATCCCCAATGGGGATAGCTATGTGGAATTAATGGCGCTATATAAGCGAGGAAAAATAAATACGGTAAATAAATCGAGCAGCATGGATAAATGTGAATTGATCATATGGGTGGTGTCGCTCCATTCTTTGTCCCACTAGTGGTAAAATATATATTAGTGCTCGGGACTTGGCTACCGTAATTCCGACAGCAGTCACAATGGGCAGAGAGGTACATTCCATAATTTGCTCCCTCCATCCGGTCATAAATAGAACAGGGCACAGGTTAAAAACAATTGCCAAGGCAAAGTCTGCTGCGTGGAAGAATCTTTCCTTACATCTGCCGCTCACATACTGTGCTTTTCAGAGACGGAAAACACAGCACGGTTTAACCTTCAGCCGGTAAAAGAAGACGCTATGAAAAATAAGTCCACGCTGGCATAATTATTTCTAGAAGCCCGCTGAGATAAACCTGCTGCACTGACTTTCAAAGTACGGTATATAGGAAAGTATTTCTCTAACCGGCTTAAGGAAGTCAACAGGGAAAACTTGTTGAAGAAAGTGTTACCAGCTGCAACCAGTGATTAGAAAAGACACAAAGGCGAGGAAGGCGACTGTTCTGTAAAGTAACAAATGTCCGGATTTACATTTACCATACGTTTCAATGAGATATTGCATTAAGACGATGGAATAAGTTCCTGGGGAGGGATATAAATCTATATATGTATTAAAATACATGTGGATGAGCTCTTCATTCACTATTGTGATGGGGAAAAAAATTGAGCATTATCTTGGAACTGTACTTTCAAAACACTTTGCATAAATCAATAGAACAAATATAAAAAAAAATTGTAATGTATCTCATCTTAGAGAAATATGCTTCCTTCCCCACTTAGAAGACTCGTTTACGAGTATAAGCCTGAACTTGGCATCCACTCTGAAAACAACTCAAATCCATCTTGCTGCCACCACATTGTGATATCATGTGACAAAGCCCATAATAATCTATGGAGAGGAGCACAGTGAGGAAACAGGCAGAGGAAACACAACAAGTTTGTGTTGAGCTGTCCAACAAGTCTTTTACCTCACCCCAGAGTTTAGTTCTCATCCATATAGCTCAGGATTGCTGTATATTGTTCTCCATGCTTTCTGCTGCTTGTCTCTATGTGCTAAATAAATTTAAAAAAAGGGAAAGAACAGCAAGAATCTCTCTATGTGCTGTAGTAATTTTGTGAAGTCAAAGTAAGTCTTGATGTGTTAGATCTATTCTAAGGGTCCAACACAATATTACGCAACAGAATTTTTATGTTATATGCTTAGTATCTTACTATTATTATTATTATTTAAGTAACAGACCACTATTTTTTAAATTCATTTGTGTACCTAGTCCCCCAATATATGCAATTCAGAAAGCATTACCTTATTTAGTTGTTTCTATCTAAAAATTCATGAATTCCGTCTCCTGAGTTAGGTCATGTGACGTAGTGGTGACGTAAAGGCATATAATTCCAAGGTGGGTCACACATGACCCAACTGAGTAGAAGGAATCCATTAATCTCAGCCACCAAAACTGCCTGTATAGTGAAATAGCATGGAGGACTGCAACAAGTAAAGTTCTCCACAGTTGAAGGGGGACAGAAACTCCTATCACAGTTACTGATGATGATTACAACTTTACGATGCATTTAGAGATTAATCATACAAGGCAGCTGGTCATGTGATGCAGTACTGATGCATCATGGGATTAATATCAGAGCACAGAGGAAAGAAATGGAAAATTAAATCTGGAACTTAAGAGGGTGGATGAAGAGAAGAAAGTGGAGGCTAAAGAGAAGAAAGAGGCGACTGAACTGCATGGGTGTAAGTACAGAGATCAGAGAAATGAAGAGTGTGACAATCAGGTAGAGGATGCAGGAATGGAAAAAAGTTTTACTGGACCGCTAGTTTCGCTTTTTTTTATTATTAGTGGCTGGTTTTAGACTAAATGAATCAGACTAATAATGTCTTTTAATTTAGTATAGTATATAGTATAGTATATCCAACCTTACAGACTGGTCAATGATGGGAATAATCAAGTAAAGCATCTAGAAATGTTATCAGTTCTTCAAACAGTCCTTAGGCTTACTTTGAAACAAATACTATGGCTAAACATCTTAAAAGTTACTAAGAGAGTAGCCGAAAAATATAATTAGGATAGGGCAAACAAGAAAACGCCATATGTTCGGTCAATGCTTCTCTAAATCTTTACAATAGGAAAGTCCCTTAAAATCTGTTCCCCTCTTGAAGAATTACTACATTTTAACCATAACATTTACTATTCCTGCCATTTTTGGGAAAAACCCTAATAGCCATCATGGAACTGGAGAATACTGTTCCAATCATAGTATCATGTCCCAGGTTAACATTAAGAAGACCCCTCTAACATACGCATGCAATAATTCTATGTGAACTATCAGCAGTTTCTTTAAATCTGTAGAAAATCCATATCCTTGCTGGGCAATGGAGCCCAGAGCGTTTTCACCTACACTCCAAAACAAACATGTAGTCTAAGCTTACTAATACGTTTAAATATTAATACTCGCACTGCAGGAATCCTGCGCTATAATTTGCAGTAAATGAAGAACGCGTGAGGCCATCCAGAGCTCCTACAACTCATTCTAAAGGTTCTATTCTGTCCGCCGCTGACTCAATTACTATTTGGCCACCTATGGTTTGCTATTTCCCTTTGAAGACGTGCTGCTCTTAAAAGGTCACGATAACCTAATTGCATCATAATTGACTCCGGTTGCTCTCATCCATTCAGTAATTGCAGAGTGAAGGAGACAGAAGCCAGAGCCGCCTCCTGCGTACTGAGCAGGTGTCAGGTCTATTTATCGGCACAGGATTGAGAGGTGAAACAATTCAGCTTCAAGTGGGTTATCGAAAGCTGTGTAACCAGAATAAATAAGGCCAGTTACCTTCCTTTTATCACAGGCTAAAAGTTGATTTAAACAGTCAATATATCGATTTAAGGAGCTTAACGTTGTGAAACCTTAGCAGACAAGAAGCACGTTCGGCGCTGCCAGTCACAAATTGCTTTCTACGCTTTGTTGTGCATTGTGGTAAAAGCGAGATATTATAGGAGTTTCTTCTAATCTTATGGGCCATTTGTTGGTGAAGACTTGTGAAGAATTATTATGACGACAAGGCCATGAAACGTAACCTTCTTATGAGTGTTAAGACGATTCATCTTTTCTACTGAATTCCTTTTATTGCTAATGGTGTAAACAAAACATGGTTTGCCTTGATCAACTTGGTTTCAATGCCTAAGGTGGGTCCTTTAGCGATAAAGGCCATATTTGAAGGTTATGCCTAAAGAACATCTATATACGGTACTATGAATTCTGGATAAGAGTGGGTAAGATAGCTAAATGTGTACACAGGATCATACAGAGACATGTCAGCACACGATCCTTACCGTCTAGTATACAGGGAAAACACCAAGTTAATGGTCCTTTAACACTTTTCAGTACAACACTAGTGAATTACTGATGGTCCCAGCTACTGACAAGTATATGTACAAAGTAGCTCCTTCTGAATAAAAACGCCGAGTTCTGGACCTTATCGTTACTTACTATATCCAATTAATACTTGAGGAATGTGAGACATCATCTATTAACAGTGAACCGTCCCTTACAAGACATCGGAATATTATAACACTGGTACACAGTATAGTTTTATATTCATTGCAGCATACCCAAGATAAAGGCCCCATGTTGTGACCAGCACATATACAGAAGATGGTACTGCGGGTTAAACGCTGTGACAACTTCTTTAACCTGTTAAGAAAAAATAATCACAGCCAACCATCGTCATCAAGGCTATAATAGACTATCTCATGATAAAAAAAAAGAGATTTGTCAAAATTGTGCAAATAAATCCGTCGATTCAGCCATCAATCACTTATACAACTGGATAACACCACTAATGAATATGCCTTAATGAATATAAAACGTGTTCTTATGCATGGATGTCGATCTGGAGGCTTCTCAGTGCCTCAAACCATGTTCTTTATTCCACGGTGCAAGTCTTTAGGAATTGATCCATAAACTGGAAACACATTCTTGGTGACTTAACCATATTTGTAGGTGTGTGCAATACGATTGTATTGCTAGGTCTGTTAGCAGCTTATTACTGCTGAAATGTGCTTAATCCAATAAATGTATCATCTCCTGTACGTCCAACTCAGACTGTGGTCTCTATAGTTTCGATGATCTCAAGATCAGTCTTGGAAGGTGATACCAAGGGAGAAGGCTCCAGCCCCCAGCAACCATCTGGACTGCAGTCTTCTTCTGAACTAAGGTCTGCTCCTTCCTCTGTATCTTCATCACATGATTCTAGATATGGAACGCCAACTGCATTGATTCCAGAGTCCTCGGAATTAGAAGGTGAAGAGCAGTGATCTATTTTTGGTCCTTCTGTGTCTTTGGGTGGATATACCTCCTGAAGGAACTCTCTTTCAGGCCGTGACCTGATGCAGGGTGGTATAGAAGGTGGTGGTTGTGGCGGTTGGCGCTGGACATAGCACATCTTCCCATTGATACATTTGACCTGATAATTATCAAGGAAGAGGTCAGAGATGGTACAGTAACGTGGAGATTCTGGTATAAATGGAGGCTGGAAGGAAGAAGCTACTTTGAGAAACTGCTCGGCCAGCGAGACAGATATCTGCATTGTGTTGGTTTCTTCCTGGGGTTCCACTGGGATTTCTGTGCTTGGAAGCTGTTCCACGGGAGTCATTGGTTGGTATACATATTTGCCTGAAACACAAAAAACGCCCGTAATTACATTTTATCTACCTCAAACCTGGCACGTTATAAAAACAAATTTTCACATTTATAAGAATTTCAAATGTTCTCCCAGGTTGGGTCTGGCTGCATGCGCCCCAAACTCTGCTCACAGTGATGCCCAACTGCAGCAAGAAACTGAGACCAAATGGCCTATGGGCATCACGGTGGTCAGAGATGTGGATGCAGAGAGCCCAGCACAGTATGGGGTCTCACTAACGTTTAGCACTTGTTCCTTCACAGTGTAGGAAAAGAAGACAGAACTTCTATCAAAATAGTAAGCATTTGTTCACGTTATGCAACGCTCCAGCGTGAGCCATCCAGCATAACTAATGAGCATTAATGATCATTGATTCAATTATATTAACATATGGGTATTCATGCAAATCAGAGAGTGAGAATCAATACACAGCGGTATACAATTGCTATACATAAGTGCTACTCAATAAACTTTCACACTGCATTCCCAATTAATCAATGGTGTTAATTAACACCGACATTTCATAATCAATCATACTCAAGCGAATCAGTTCAATCATAATGTAATCAAAGCCCTTCACATATACATCATTGCCGCATGCGATCCAGGTATCCTGGCGAGCCAAGTGCGCATGTCAGAGTTACTGACCTTCCCTTCTCTGACCGAGAGGTTGCATCAGTCAATGCTCTGCGCATGCGCCCGTCTGCGCCTCCTGCCCCACAGCCGGAATACAGTGTGCAGCTGCGAGGGGGATTCAGGGCATCCTGTGCGCAACCATAAACTAAGGGAAATGATGCCCTTGTTATCTCCCTAGAAAGTAATTACGGCATAATTCTATCTCAGCAAGTGAAGAGAATTCATGTTAGCCAGGGAAGACCCTGAGATTGTTACCACCCATTAGCCAGGGAAGACCCCAAGATTGTTACCACCCATTAGCCAGGGAAGACCCTGAGATTGTTACCACCCAGCATGCAGGTAAGCACTCCTATTCCATACACATTCAAATTAATCTGTCAGTATGATTCAGCTATGTAATCTGAGCAGCATAAAGTAGGAACAGAGATCCTGATTCCAGCATTGTATTAGTTTACTAAGTGCAGCATTGACAGAGCTGCCAGATCGGTGCCGGTGGCGAGATTGGACTAGGATGTACGAGGCCAGTTGTCCTGTAGGGATAATCTCCTGCTGATAAAACACTAATTGTATTGAAACAGCTAAACACAGCCTAGTAAGTGACACATTACTGGACTCAGACTTTCTTTCCCCTATATCATGGTTGTCTCAGATTACATAGCTAAAACCTGATGACAAATTCCCTTTAATAAAGGGGTGTGGCCATTCCTATTGGTGCATTTTTCTATTGTTTGGCCGATTACCCACCCATGTGTAAAAGGTCCTTAAAGTTCAGAGGGAGTCTAAAAAGTCCACATTCAATCAGCAAGTGACAACATATTCTAACGTGCCATAATGCTAACTTTTTCTTAGTTAACCGTGTGAAATACTTGAAAAGTTTTTAAACAGTATAGAAAAGCTTGTGTTTGTGACCATTCGATTGCCCCCAACACAATGGCATAATATGGAAGTGGGTGCCAGTGAAGAGAACAACAGTTAATAACCGTTTCTGGAATGGAGATGTCTGTCTTCTGCAGTCTGTAACGAGTACGAAAGGATAATTTGAGAGATTGATCCGGGTAAATAATTGGATTTTCATTGTGCTCTAAGGAAGGATTTTTATTTGGATTCCTGCGGTAGAAGTAAATTGGCAGCTGAATCCGCAGGGATTTTGCTCTACTTTAGTCTGAACCAAAACAAGAATTAAGGAAACGATGATCTTAAAGGGAACCTGTCAGCAGTTTTGGCCGATATAAGATACGGCCATCACCTGTCAGGGCTTATATACAGCATTCTATAATGCATCGTCTTGGTCCGGCACCTCCCATCTTCTTATGATCGCCACGCTCCTAATTGCTTCTTGTGGATGACACGACCCTGCATCATCCACACAGGCTCTTCTGCGCAGGCGCACTTCTCTGCCCTGTTGAGGACAGAGCAAAGTATTGCAGTGCGCAGGCGCTGGGAAAGGTCAAAGAGCCCTGCCACCTGCGCACTGCAGTACTTTGCTCTGTCCGCAACAGGGCAGAGAAGTACGCCTGCGCAGAAGAGCCTGTGTGGATGATGCAGGGTCGTGTCATCCACAAGAAGCAATCAGGAGCGTGGCGATCATAAGAAGAAGGGAGGCGCCGGACCAAGACCAGCGACACCCATCGAACTGGACCGCCCCGCAGGTGAGTATTAATAAAATGTATTTTTCTTCTCTTCCAGGCTTATATACAGCATTATAGAATGCTGTATATAAGCCCTGGCAGGTGATGGCTGTATCTATTATCTGCCAAAAATGCTGACCGGTTCCTTTAATGGTTCTGGGCCTTTGTCCTCCTGATCACATACTGGCAGAGCTGCTCTCAGGCCAATCATGGCCCCAACTGCTGAATGTCACGGTCCCGTAACTCATTCTGCTCCCGCATTCATAACACTTCATGCACACAAGTTTATTCGAGCTTAGTACAACCTGAAAGTCGTACACGACCATAATCGACCACCCATAAATACATACAGTCTGTACCTTTCTACGCTTACAATTTTATATAAAGGTTTTCCTCTTAATTTAAGAGGAAAAAAAAGGCAACTGATGCCATATTACATAACAAGGAACAATTCTTCCAAAAATCCCCAAATGGTGCAGCAGAGTGCCTACTGGACCGGGGTATTTAGGGAACCAACCTTCCAGCTCCCAACACACCGCTCTACAGTGAGCATGATGGGGACAGTGATTAGAGAAGGTGATCATTGACTTGTCCCCTAGGCCAGGTTTACACCAGCCTTCATGTTTGCCAGTTGATTAATAGACAGGCCAACCGTGCTTACAATGTAAACCGTATGATCAGTAATAATAGGTTTGCTCTCGGTAGCACATATCCTTCATGCTGCCGAGAATCATGATCATTTAAGCAAGTCAAAAGATCATTTCAATCGACCAACGAGTGCTTTGCACATTCATCAAGTGATCGGCGGCCTGTTTGCATTGCATAATTATCGGACAAAGAGCGTTCCTACGGATGCTTGATCTCTAGAATGGTGCGGTGTAAATGCACCAGAAAATCAGTGCCGTCAGGCTGCGTACGGACACGCCCCATTGTCAAAGAATAAATTCAATCTATTTTTTCTAAAGCCGCTCGCTGTGATCTTTTCCGGAGATGTGAATATGTCCTGCTCTCCAAGAATTCCCTCATGAATAGTCATGAACATTCCAAAAAAGGAATTCACGACATTCAGCATAATGATCACAATTACCCTCTGCCAACAATGAATTCCTCTTGCTGATACGCCAGAATACATTCTGTTTGTTCCCGTATTGCAGAGGTTCCACAAATACGCATAGCATAAGTCAGCAGACAATGCCAATGTAACTTGTCAACTAGAGATATTGAAAATAATCCAAAGTGAAGATCGTGGGGAAAATATTCAATAGGATTATTCGGAAAGGCGGATGCAACATTACAAAGCAAATTAAATACTTGAGGTCTCATAAACCCCATCTTACATTTAACCTCTGGTCTACAGTACATATAAAGCCTGGATGGAGGTTTCACAGCAGGTCACAGTTTATGCAGCGGAGCACCCCTGATGAACAGCTAATCAGGAAGGAGAGCAGCTCTGTACCGGCAGCTCCTGCTCTGGGGGGGGGGCACAATTACTCCAATCAGCAGACTGGTACCTATGTATCTGCATCCCACTACGACGGCAGCTTTCCCAGCCAAAACAAGCCGTTTCCCATAGCATCTGCATTTTGAAAGTGGTTGTCTATAATGAGGCCCTTCAAGGGTGTGCGCAACACAGAAGGGCTGTTTGGGATTTTCTTGGAAAGCACTCTTATCTATAATAGTGAATGGCGTCCTTCACATGTCTGTGGTCCATGCAACATTGGGGAGACTTGTCTGATATTGAGCCAAGTGTCAACTCAAAGTCAGCAATGCAAGTTCTATAGGTGTTAGGACAAAATTGGTCAGCAATCAGAAGTCCTCGGAGGGCTCTACGTTTGTCACACACTGTTAAATAGAAAAGACAAATTTTTTTTTTTTGTTTCTCATCTGATGAAACTCGGACCAAATTAATGGTAAAAACCAATACAGAGACCAAACTCTGATAAAAAAAAAACTGGTAAAACTAGGATTCATTTTTTCATACATGAAAAAATCACTGATGTCTGAATGAGCCCTTACTGAGAAATCAGTGTTTGAATTAATATGCAAATGGCCAAGGTAGATGTGAAGCCTCTGTCACTCCAGCTCTATTCCCCGCCCAGTGCCGCCTCCTCCGGCTTCACTGACAGCCTCTGTGCTGTGTGACTTCAGGCAAAGGAGGAGGCGGCACTGGGCGGCCCGTAAACTTGGAGCGACAGAGGCTTCAGATCTACCATAGTCCTTCAGCCTGCTTCAGCTGATCAATTCAAATTCGGATTTCTCAGTAACTGTGGTACGGACAGGTCATGAAAAAAAGTATAAATAGTTTGGGGGGTGAAATCCTGCTGACAGATTCCCTTTAAAGAGGACCTTTCACTGGATTTTTCAATTTAAACTGAGCATTTTCAATTGGTGCGATTTTTATTCTACCTCTGTGCCCTTCTGTTCCAAAGTTATACCCCCTACCCCCCCGGTAATAATGGTGCAAATTGTCCCTTTAACCAACTGGGCGTATACCACAGAACTTTCCTGTTGTTGTAAACTGTGATTTGATTGGCCAGCATTAGCGGAGAAAAAGCAAATGCCCACTGAGAAGTTATGTTTTACGTGCACAGATCATTTGTACCATTATTATCCAGGGACATAACTGTGGAGCAGAGGGGCACAGAAAAAGAAAAAAAAAAATCAATGGAGCAGCAATTGGAGGAGGTAATCGGTTTAAATTACAAAAAAAAAAAAAAAAATCCAGTGAAAGGTCCTGTGTAAACAAGATTTGGGACAACTTGATACATGTTGATGGCTGATTGACTTCTATTAATTCCAACCACCAAACCGCTGCACTACGCAGCCTGTGTCTAATAGCTAGTTATGGCCGTGTCTGATAACTAGGAATGCCATATACCTGGCGTCTGTGCTGATCCAGCAGTCTCCATGTAGAGATAGCAGCATGTCCGGACATTAAGCCTTCGCTGCACACTACAATTCGCAGGGTAATGGCGTCCTCATGAATAAACATTAATGTAGTTACAATAACGGAGTTATTATGGCGATGGGAGGACAGTGCATTAAAGTAATAAGCGGGATGGGAAGCTAGAAAGAGAGGAGGCAAAACAAATGTTAAAGTAGGCACGTGTGTGCATCTGAATAAGAAATCATACAGGCTGCCAACACAGACTCCGCACTTCTCCAGTCCCATCATGTTTGCACCAATAAATCCTACAATTAGTGGACACATGAGAAATTATATCTTAGACACTAAAAATGGAGTTTCCAGCACTATACAAAGCAGCATTGATCCACCATGCATGTCCAACGCCACAATATGGCACCCATAAAAGTTTATCGGACCATACTGTGTGTGATAATGCCCTGGTAATGATGTGTAGGAATTATGAGAACACTCCCCAAAGCTAAAAAAAAATTACAAAATTGTGTACACCATTGTACATCTTTTACTATGTGAGGAATAGTTCACATAATAATATAATATAATAATAATATAATCTTTATTTTTTATATAGCGCTAACATATTACGCAGCGCTTTACAGTTTTTGCACACATTATCATCGCTGTCCCAGATGGGGCTCACAATCTAAATTCCCTATCAGTATGTCTTTGGAATGTGGGAGGAAACCGGAGTGCCCGGAGGAAACCCACGCAAACACGGAGAGAACATACAAACTCTTTGCAGATGTTGTCCTTGGTGGGATTCGAACCCAGGACTCCAGCGTTGCTAACTACTGCGCCACCGTGCCGCCCATGAGCTTGTGATGTGTCTTTTTGACACAATGTTCTGAAACAGCGGTAAAATTGTAATGATTTTACCATGGTCCTAGAAAATCACAGAAAAACAACCTTACAATTTCACGCCATGGGTAGATTGGGCATCACTGACTCCAGTCCAATTTCTCAATGCCAGATTCTTCACCCTGCACTACACAGAGGACGGGAAGAGAGTAACAGACCACATGCGACACATGGAGGACAGGCAGTGAAAGACCCCGTGCTACACAGAGGACAGGTAGACAAAGACCCCACACTACACACAGGACAGGTAGAGAAAGACCCCACGCTACACAGAGGACAGGTAGACAAAGACCCCACGCTACACAGAGGACAGGTAGAGAAAGACCCCACGCTACACAGAGGACAGGTAGAGGAAGACCCCACGCTACACAGAGGACAGGTAGAGGAAGACCCCACACTACACAGAGGACAGGTAGAGAAAGACCCCACACTACACAGAGGACAGGTAGAGAAAGACCCCACACTACACAGAGGACAGGTAGAGAAAGACCCCACACTACACAGAGGACAGGTAGAGAAAGACCCCACACTACACAGAGGACAGGTAGAGAAAGACCCCACACTACACAGAGGACAGGTAGAGAAAGACCCCACACTACACAGAGGACAGGTAGAGAAAGACCCCACACTACACAGAGGACAGGTAGAGAAAGACCCCACACTACACAGAGGACAGGTAGAGAAAGACCCCACCCTACACAGAGGACAGGTAGAGAAAGACCCCACACTACACAGAGGACAGGTAGAGGAAGACCCCACACTACACAGAGGACAGGTAGAGAAAGACCCCACACTACACAGAGGACAGGTAGAGGAAGACCCCACACTACACAGAGGACAGGTAGAGAAAGATCCCACCCTACACAGAGGACAGGTAGAGAAAGACCCCACACTACACAGAGGACAGGTAGAGGAAGACCCCACCCTACACAGAGGACAGGTAGAGAAAGACCCCACACTACACAGAGGACAGGTAGAGGAAGACCCCACACTACACAGAGGACAGGTAGAGAAAGACCCCACACTACACAGAGGACAGGTAGAGAAAGATCCCACCCTACACAGAGGACAGGTAGAGAAAGACCCCACACTACACAGAGGACAGGTAGAGAAAGACCCCACACTACACAGAGGACAGGTAGAGGAAGACCCCACACTACACAGAGGACAGGTAGAGAAAGACCCCACCCTACACAGAGGACAGGTAGAGAAAGACCCCACCCTACACAGAGGACAGGTAGAGAAAGACCCCACACTACACAGAGGACAGGTAGAGAAAGACCCCACCCTACACAGAGGACAGGTAGAGGAAGACCCCACCCTACACAGAGGACAGGTAGAGGAAGACCCCACACTACACAGAGGACAGGTAGAGAAAGACCCCACCCTACACAGAGGACAGGTAGAGAAAGACCCCACACTACACAGAGGACAGGTAGAGAAAGATCCCACCCTACACAGAGGACAGGTAGAGAAAGACCCCACCCTACACAGAGGACAGGTAGAGAAAGACCCCACACTACACAGAGGACAGGTAGAGAAAGATCCCACCCTACACACAGGACAGGTAGAGAAAGACCCCACCCTACACAGAGGACAGGTAGAGAAAGACCCCACACTACACAGAGGACAGGTAGAGAAAGACCCCACACTACACAGAGGACAGGTAGAGAAAGACCCCACCCTACACAGAGGACAGGTAGAGAAAGACCCCACCCTACACAGAGGACAGGTAGAGAAAGATCCCACCCTACACAGAGGACAGGTAGAGAAAGACCCCACACTACACAGAGGACAGGTAGAGAAAGACCCCACACTACACAGAGGACAGGTAGAGAAAGACCCCACACTACACACAGGACAGGTAGAGGAAGATCCCACCCTACACAGAGGACAGGTAGAGAAAGACCCCACACTACACAGAGGACAGGTAGAGGAAGACCCCACACTACACAGAGGACAGGTAGAGAAAGACCCCACACTACACAGAGGACAGGTAGAGAAAGACCCCACACTACACAGAGGACAGGTAGAGAAAGACCCCACACTACACAGAGGACAGGTAGAGAAAGACCCCACACTACACAGAGGACAGGTAGAGAAAGACCCCACACTACACAGAGGACAGGTAGAGGAAGACCCCACACTACACATGGAAATATGGATACTAGAGAGGGTTCGGCTGCCAGGAGTATACGGATCTGCAAATAACAGAGGGTTAATGTACATTATGGTGGATTTACTGCAGTGAGTTCAGCCTGCTATCTGCTGAAAAACCTTGTGTCTGCATTTTATAGCATATGCAAGAACTGGCCATTGATTTTCTAAGCCTTGCCATTCTATAAAACATTGCCAATAAATGTCCTGTGCGGACACTAATTTCTCAGAAACTGTTCATATTAAAATAGACATATGCACATTGGTGCAGCCATCACACTGCAGGTGAGTACTGATCACTATCCTCCCGACACGGCCGAGTACTGATCACTATCCTCCCGACATGGCCGAGTACTGATCACTATCCTCCCGACACGGCCGAGTACTGATCACTATCCTCCCGACATGGCCGAGTACTGATCACTATCCTCCCGACACGGCCGAGTACTGATCACTATCCTCCCGACACGGCCGAGTACTGATCACTATCCTCCCGACACGGCCGAGTACTGATCACTATCCTCCCGACACGGCCGAGTACTGATCACTATCCTCCCGACACGGCCGAGTACTGATCACTATCCTCCCGACACGGCCGAATACTGATTACTATCCTCCCGACATGGCCGAGTACTGATCACTATCCTCCCGACACGGCCGAGTACTGATCACTATCCTCCCGACACGGCCGAGTACTGATCACTATCCTCCCGACACGGCCGAGTACTGATCACTATCCTCCCGACACGACCGGCCTAATGCTCCTAATGCAGATTCTAGTGATTTTAAAATGTCTTTCAAAAGAGCAACAAAGGCAATAAAATAAAAAGGGGACGTAGTCAGATGCTCTATTCATCTAGACAAATTGCTGTTTGAGTCTGAAAACTCTAAAGTGTAATTTCAAGGGGGGAGTGAAAAGCTCACTATAATCCAGTATAAAGAAGATGCGGGGAGCAATGTCCTGGACAATACACTGTGGACACCACTGAGGGACACAGTCAGGACAATCCAGTAGTGGATTTGGGGGTCATTGCTGTGCACAAGACCTGACGCTGTGTATGAATGGAAGAGACAACTGGATTTCCTGCCATTAAGGCAAACTTGTAACCAGCAGCCATCACTCCTCTGAATAAATCATTGCTGATACTCGGCAACTTATGCAACACAGCATGCTCTCTGGAGATGGATGTTATAAAATTATTAGGCAAGGGAGTATTTCACCGTATCACCACTTTTATACAGATTTTCCAACTACAACCTGTATAAACGTGAATGATTATTGGATGAAGCAGATCCGGTGATGTGTATTTGTCTAAATACGGAGGTGCAGCCTAGGGATACGATGCCCTTTTTCAAGATGTGCAGAATTATTAATAGTACGCTGATGTCGGACTTCCGCTGTTTGATGTGGGTTCCGGCGCTGAACCCGCACCTTTCCGGGCACATGTTAGCTGATGTATACAGCTGACATATGCCCGCAACAGCCGCGGGTGGAATCACGATCCACCCCCGGCTATTAACTAGTTAAATGCCACTGTCAAGTTCTGCCAGCAGCATTTAACTTGCGCTTTCGGCAAGTGCGCCGGAAATCCCACCCTTCAGTGACCCCGTCACATGATCGCAGGTCGCCAATGGGTTGGCATGACAACCAGAGGTCTCCAGCAGACCTCTATGGTTGTCACTACCGGATTGCTATGAGTGCCGCCCGTTGTCGGTGCTCATAGCAAGTGAGCATTTCTGCTACATACAGGCGATCTGATCATTGCCTGTATGCAGCAGAGCCGACTGGATTATGCCAGCTTCTAGTTTCCCATTGAGACTATTGAAGCAGGGTTGAGTGACCTTCACTTTTATAGGATCGGGTCGGGTTTCACGAAACCCGACTTTTGGAAAAGTCGGGTCGAGTGAAATCGGCCGATCCTATAAAAAAGTCGGGGTCGGCCGAAACTCGAAACCCAATGCAGTGCATTGGGTTTCCATGGTTCCCAGGGTCTGAAGGAGCGGAAACTCTCCTTCAGGCCCTGGGATCCATATTTAAGTGTAAAATATAGAATTAAAATAAAAAATATCCTTATACTTACCCTCTGACGCGCCCTGGTACTAACCGGGAACCTTCCTTCCTTAGAATCAGCCTTCCAGGACCTTCGGTGACGTCGCGGGTGACGTCGCGGCTTGTGATTGGCCGCGCGGCCGCCCATGTGACCGCTCGTGCGGCCAATCACAAGCCGCGACGTCACCCGCGACGTCACCGAAGGTCCTGGAAGGGCTGATTCTTAGGAAGGAAGGCTGTCGGAAGGAAGCAGGGCGCTTCCGAGGGTGAGTATATTCCTATTAGGTATATACTCACCCTCGGAAGCGCCCTGCTTCCTTCCGACAGCCTTCCTTCCTAAGAATCAGCCCTTCCAGGACCTTCGGTGACGTCGCGGGTGACGTCGCGGCTTATGATTGGCCGCGCGAGCGGTCACATGGGCGGCCGCGCGGCCAATCACAAGCCGCGACGTCACCGCGACGTCACGGCAAGGTCCTAGAAGCGCGGATTCGAAGGAGGAAGGCTGCCGGTTAGTACCAGGGCGCGTCAGAGGGTAAGTATTGCAATATTTTTTATTTTAATTCTATATTTTACACTTTAATCTGAATTCCGATACCAATTCCCGATATCTTAAACATATCGGGAATCGGGATCGGAATTCCGATTCCAGATTCAAAAGATCGCCGACTTCATGGCCGACCCCCCCACTGGGGTCAGGTCGGGTTTCATGAAACCCGACCTTGCCAAAAGTCGGCGACTTTTGAACAATTTCGACCCGTTTCGCTCAACCCTATATTGAAGCATGCCAAAAGTAAAAAAAAAAAAGTTTCTAAAAATATATAAAAAATTGTTTTAATAAAGTATAAAAGTTCAAATCAGCCCCCTTTCGCCCCATTCAAAATAAAATAATAATTAAAAAAAAAAAAAAAAAATCAAACATACACATATTGGGTATCAATATAAAAAAAAAATTAACCCGATCGTTAATGGCGTAACAATAAAAAAGTCAAAACGCCAGAATTACATTTTTTTGGGTCACCGCAACATTGCATTAAAATGCAATAACGGGCGACCAAAAGATCTTATCTGCACCAATATGGTATCATTAAAAACGCCAGCTCTGCGTGCAAAAAATAAGTCCTGAGCCAACCGAAGATCACGAAAAGTGGAGGCGCTATGGGTATCGGGTATCGGACAAATGGTGCAATTCTTTTGTTTTTGTTTTTACAAACTTTGGAAAAAAAATTTCACCACTTAAATAAAAAAGAAGCTATACATGCTTGGTGTCTGTGAACTTGTAATGACCTGGAGAATCATACTGGCAGCTCAGTTTTAGCATTTAGTGACCATGGTAAAAAAAAAAAAAACTTTTTGCAATTTCACCGCACGTGGAATTTTTTTCCCATTTTCCAGTACACGATATGTTAATACCAATGGTGTCATTCAAAAGTACAACTCGTCCCGCAAAAAACAGGCCCTCACATGGCAATTTTGACCCCCCCCCAAAAAAGTTATGGCTCTGGGAAGAATGGGAGAAAAAAATGAAAACGCAAAACCAAAAATACCTTTGGTTGTTAAGGGGTTAAATAAGGCTACTTTCACACTAGCGTCGTACGACGCACGTCACAATGCGTCGTTTTGGAGAAAAAACGCATCCTGCAAAATTGCCTGCAGGATGCGTTTTTTTTCCATAGACTAACATTAGTGACGCATTGCGATGCTTTGCCACACGTCGCAACCGTCGTGCGACGGTTGCGTCGTGTTGTGGCGGACCGTCCGCACCAAAAAAGTTGCATGTAACTTTTTTGGTGCGTTGTGTCCGCCATTTCCGACCGCGCATGCGCGTCCGGAACTCCGCCCCCTCCTCCCCGCAGCTCAGAATGGGGCAGCGGATGCGTTGGAAAAATGCATCCGCTGCCCCCGTTGTGCGGCGCTTCCACAGTATGCGTCGGTACGTCGGCCCGACGCACTGCGACAGGCCGAGTACGACGCTAGTGTGAAAGTAGCCTAAAATGTCTGTTTTTGATACTTCCTGGTTTTTGGCTTTGACAAAACTCGGATTCCATGCATTTTTGATGCGTTTCCACAGCAGAATTTTCACATGTAATGCATGTCAATGGGGAAAATCTGCACAGAAAAATCAGCGTATCCGCAAGAGAAATTGACATGTTGAGAATTTGAAACACGCACAGTAGATCAGCTTACGGTGCGTAACAAGAAGCACAGCGGGCAGGAGAGTCTAGAAATCCCATCCACTTTGCTGGAACTGGATGATGATGCAGTAAAAATACACAGCGTCAAAAAACCACAAAAAAGCTCATTGTGGGAACACTGCCTTACAGAGGGATGCAGCGCTCTTCACATTGCTAAGATATTGGGGGTAGATCACAAAACCATCAAACGTTTTGTTGTAAATAGTCAACAGGGTCACAAAAGACATAAAAAGAAATAAAGATGCTCATTAACAGCTAAAGATTTGAGAAGAATCGGGCGTGAAGCGACCAGGAAGCCATTATCCTCCAGTGCTGTCATATTCCAGACCTTTATCCTCGCTGGAGGCCCAGACGTACAAGGTGTTCAGTGCTTATAGACATGGCCGAGGTAAGGAGGCTGAAATCCGACCACCACTGACCAAGACACAGAAGGTGAAACGTCAAGACTGGGCCAAGAAATATCTGAAGACAGATTCTGCAAAGGTTTTATGGACTGATGAGATGACTGACTCTTGACGACCAGATGGATGGGCCTGTGGCCGGATCAGTAACTGGTACAAACCTCCACTTCAACTGAGGCTTTGAAATCATTTTTTAATGTGAAATGTATTTTTATATATATATTGAGCTGTTTAGTGATTGTATAGTGACAGAAAGCTGCTAATCAGTGGTGGGGGTGCCATTGGACCAGGAGGCATGCAGGCAGCTCGTATTGATTGTATTGAAACAGCAAAGCATAGCCTAGTCATTGACACATTCCTGGAATTGGGGTCTCTGTCCCTACAGCATGGTGCCCTCAGATTACATAGCAAAAATCTGCTGGAAATTTCCCTTTAAATGTTTTATACTAAAACAAGTGATTCAACTCACAAGTGCATCATTTTATAGAAAATCACCAAATGATAGTGTTATCAAATGAGAACTCGCAACTGCTTGTCTGTACAAGGTTGTAAATGTTTATTTTACACTGTAAAATTTACAGCAAATTCTAGACATACTGAGAAGGTACTCATCATCGGCACTTCTACAGCAAACCTTGCATATTTATCTGTTCCGCTAGGACACAACCAGGAAATCTAAGCTCTCCTTCAGCCTTACACAGTCATTATCGGAGCCTTCCTTTAGCAAAACAAGCATTTTAAGAATGATATTATAGAAAACATTTAGTTCAACACAAATGAGTGAATTACTCATAGTAAAAGACTCCAAAAAGTTGGGGCTTCATTTTACATATACGCTTCTATGCTCTGAATGGCCTCCATGAGAGGCACCTGCCCTTTCACTATTGCAGAGTCCCAAGATGAAATCTAGACATGGAGTGCAGAATAAACCAGAGAGCAAGGAAATGAGTGCACAAACGGGTTCGCTAAACAGTGGAAAGATTTCACCGGATCCAATGAATCCAGATTACTGCTGCCCCCATGCTGTGGAGAGGGTCAGATTTTGGCACAGACAGCATTTCCTTGCTTTTTTGGCCTTCAGTCTCCTGATCTTCATCCTATAATCCCTGGGATGAGGTAGAATGGACAGTTCAGAACATGTCAGTACCGCCATCTCTTTTGCAGCAAATGTGAGACGCTTTCCTTTCCATTTGAGCCACTATTCTTGCAGAACGATATCAATAATTAGCGGAGTCTCCTGTGACTCCGGCCATAGACCTAAAATCTACTTCAGGGTGTGAGGTGCCTACAATTATTCACCTTCATAACTATGGCTGTGTGCACATGGAGGCTATTTGCAGAGTATTCCTTGGTGAAGCCTCTTCAGGAAAACGCCTGAAGAATGAACACGTGTTACCAAACCTTGAAGCATTTAAAAGACATAAGGCCACATTCACACATTCAGTATTTGGTCAGTATTTTACCTCAGTATGTGTAAGCCAAAACCAGGAGTGGAGCAATCAGAGGAAAAGTATAATAGAAACATATGCACCACTTCTGTATTTATCACCCACTCCTGGTTCTGGCTTACAAATTCTGAGGTAAAAAACTCACCAAATAATGCACATGTGAACGTGGCCCTAGGAATAATATTCACAGCAATGTTTTAATACTGGATTTGCACCATGTCCATTTTTGAGGCAGTTTTCATCAGCTTTTCAGGCAGAACCCACCTGTGACGCCATGTGCACATAGCCTGCAAGGGCCACAAAAACACAGCTTCAGATAGGTAAATGCTAGTATATAAGTTTCATATGTGTATCTATATAGGCAGGACATTTTGATAAAAGTATCTAATACCTATGTGAAGACTGTACAACAAATTGTGAGGTGGGGATCAGTTCCGCCACCATCTCACCAGGATACCCGCTTTCACTATGTGGCATCCATTTGACAAGCATTTCCACACCAAAACCCCACGCAATCTCGCAGTTTTTTACTATACTTAATCAGGTGGCTGAAATTTTTCCTGATGATAAATAATCCGGCAGCTTTCTCTCCCAGCTGCATACACCCATTTATTTTCCTGGCAATTTTAGGCCAAATGTGTGCATTTATGCGCTCTGTTCCCATGGCACCTCAGAAAGGTTCACTTAAAAAAGCACTGCGTTTTTTATTTTTTTTTTTTTAAACCTGATTAGGCTTTCTTTTTTTTTTTTTTTTTTTTTAAAGAATAAAATTAAGTGGTGTGTAATTCAGCCTGCGAAATCCGATGCCGAGCAGAGCACACCAAATAATAGAGACTTATGAGCCTTACAGATTACAATAAAAAGCGACATAAATATCCCCATTAAATACCCCTTAATAAAAAGCTCAACTCTACAACATGCCCATTATACCTCTATGTTCATTTTATACCGGATTATGCGCCACCTACAGTAAATTATAGGATTAAACAGGAGCAGAATTACTCACATATATGTTGGGATTGCCAAGATGACTGGTTATTTCTAATAGCATTATTATACCACAAGCTTGCAGCTACAGAACCTCTAGGGTGTGTATTAAGAGGTTCTGCAGCAGCTAGAACAATGAACATTTCCTTTCTCATATAAATGAGGCTAAATATTAGCTTTATATCAAAGTATAACCATCAAATTAATTACAATTGGCACTTTAAAAAGGAAAACAACTCATTTTCCAAAGCAAATGGTGTGTGGGTGTCCCCTTACAACAGGTTATTCATGAGTCATATAATATAACATAGTACAAATGTAACCCAGCACGACAGGCACATTCATAAAGACGAAGAAATCCCAATAGAAACCCATGATCATGAATTTAGACCATGTGGCAGCATACTGGATTAACTGGGACAACAAAGTGTCCAGAATTCAGTTCTTCATGAAATAAAGGGTCTCCAGCGGTATTAATAAGGTGGCTTCCGCCATTATCGGAAGTGATGATGTTCTGTCCATTAGTCACCTGACACTGCAGCCAATCAGTGGCCTCAGAAGTCAGGTGACTGTATGGAAGGGACATGACCACTTGTGTCCTGGCAGAGATCACAACGTCACTCGACACTTGAAACATAGGTGGACAACCTCTTAGGGTAGGTTTCCAAGGTCAGGAATGGCTCAGTATTTGCTCAGGGTTTGGCGCAAGTGAAATCTGCATCTGAGGTCACTGGCAGGTCACCTGCGTTTTTTACATACGTTTTACATGCGTTTTTCCGCATGCGTTTTCATTGTAGGCGTTTTTTTGTCACTTGAAATAAAGCTTATTGAAAGTTGGCTTCTGTGAAAGAAAAAAAAAGTGATTTCCTGTTTACAGATAGGGTACGTGCAGTGTCAGTAAACGCTGCAGGTTGGATGCTGCGTACATCTGCAGTGTCCAACCCGCAGCGGCCAGATGATACCGCATAGTATGTGTTCATAGACGCAGGAGGTGGACCTGCGTAACCGAACATGTGGAGCGTCTTTCCAGACCGCAGCATGTCTATTTACAATGCGGAGACGCTCAGTCCCCGCAGCGCAAATTTCCCATATACTATCATTAGATGCGGGAACGCAGCTTACTATGCATGTGTACTAATTTACATATGTTGAATCTTGTGTCACATCCGGAAGTATGTGACAGGCCGGTGTCACACTTGAGTGTGATGCGCGAGGGTCTCGCATCAACACCTGGCGCTGCTGCCGACACTCGGACCGCCATGTGCAGCTGCATACAAATACATGCAGCCGCACACTCCGGTCCCGAGTTCCGGGTGTTGAGACTAGCATGAGTTTCTCACATCACACTCGCAAATGTGACACCGGCCATA
This sequence comes from Ranitomeya imitator, assembly GCF_032444005.1. NCBI lineage: Eukaryota > Metazoa > Chordata > Amphibia > Anura > Dendrobatidae > Ranitomeya > Ranitomeya imitator. Next base: position 81,272,236 of record NC_091288.1, on the reverse strand, counting down.
CAGGAATATGTAATGTCCTTTTTTTTTTTTTTTAACTAAATAAATTATTTTTTTTTTTAAATGGTGTGGGCTCCCATGTAATTTTCCAAACCAGCAGAGGGAAAGCCAGCGACTGGGAGCTGATGTTTATAGCCTGGGAAGAAGGTAATACCCATGGAGCTTCCCAGGCTATTAAAATAGGGGACCCCCCCAAAAAAAACGATGTGGGGTCCCCCTATAATTAATAACCAGCAAAAGGCTAGCTGTGGGCTGATATTGATAGCTTATGAAGGAACCATGGATATTGCCCCCCCAGGCTACAAACACAAGCTCACAGCCGCCCCAGAAATGATGCATCTCTAAGATGTGCCAATTCCGGCACTTAGCCTTGCTCTTCCGACTTACCCTGTAGCGGTACCAAGTGAGGTACTAGTTTGGGGGGTTAATGTCACCTTTGTATTGTAAGGTGACATCAAGCCCGGTTAGTGATGGACAAGCATCAATAAGACACCGATCCATTACTAATCCTATAGTTCGTAAAGGGTTAAATAAAAACAGCCAGAATAAAGTATTTTAATGAAATAAAACACCACATCATTTTCCCATCTTTATTGTACTGCTAGTTCCCCGAATCCCTTGATCTCCTGCAAAAACAATAAAATGAACCAACCCAAATACTCCCTGTTCCGTCGTAGTCCTTAACCTTCGTCAGGCTTAATAATTTTACAAAGTTAACAGGCTGCAGAGGTACAATTGTACCTTCATATATATTTTATTGAAATTTGGCCAATATATTCTGGACCAAAACTGCAGAGATGTCACGAAATTTGAGCCCTCTACGGCTTTTCGAAAAAAAAAGTTATTGCAATTTTAAAACGGAATAGTTACAATTGTACCTACTCAGCCGGACGAAGGTTAATAACGAGTGTCCCACGAGGAGTCCAGCACTGCTACATCTGGATGCCTGACATCCAGATGTAGCAGAGCTTGTAGATGAGCACCGGAGAGTTATCCTCTGTATGAGAGGTGGATAGAGTTGTCTTCATGTGCAAATCCTGCCTGTATGCATGTCAGGGGGCGAGCAGTTAAGACTAGGGTTGAGCGAAACGGGTCGAACATTTTCAAAAGTCGCCGACTTTTGGCTAAGTCGGGGTTTCATGAAACCCGATCCGACCCCTGTGCGGGGTCGGCCATGCGGTACGCGACTTTCGCGCCAAAGTCGCGTTTCAATGACGCGAAAAGCGCCATTTCTCAGCCAATGAAGGTAAACGCAGAGTGTGGGCAGCGTGATGACATAGGTCCTGGTCCCCACCATCTTAGAGAAGGGCATTGCAGTGATTGGCTTGCTGTCTGCGACGTCACAGGGGCTATAAAGAGGCGTTCCCGCCGACCGCCATCTTACTGCTGCTGATCTGAGCTTAGGGAGAGGTTGCTGCCGCTTTGTCAGAAGCAGGGATAGCGTTAGGCAGGGTCCATTAACCACAAAACCGCTTGTGCTGCAGCGATTTGCACTGTCCAACACCACCCTCGGTGTGCAGGGACAGTGGAAATTTTTTTTTTTTTTTTTTTCCCCTCAGCGCTGTAGCTCATTGGGCTGCCCTAGAAGGCTCCCTGATAGCTGCATTGCTGTGTGTACGCCGCTGTGCAAACCAACTGCTTTTTTCAAAGCACAAATCCTCTTGTTCCTTCCTTTCTGCACAGCTATCTTTTTTGTTTGTCCACACTTTTTATTTCATTTGTGCATCAGTCCACTCCTTATTGATGCCTGCCATACCTGGCTGAGATTACTGCAGGCAGGGAGATAGTAGCTGCCTGCCATACCTGGCTGAGATTACTGCAGGCAGGGAGATAGTAATTGTAGGACATTCCCTGTTTTTTTTTTTTTTTTTTTTTTTGGTGGGAGATTAAGATTGGCAATTTGGCATTTCTGCTAGAGTGCCATCCCTGTGTGTGCCATCTCTCTCACATAGTGGGCCATAGAAAGCCTTTTCATTTTTCTGTATTTTTTTTTGTGGGGTGTATAAATTCTCCCTGATAAAAATACAGTGGGAGATTAATATTGGCCTTTGGGCTTGTGTGCCAGTCCTGAGTGTGCCATCTCTCTCACAAATAGTGGGCCATAGAAAGCCTATTTTATTTTTTTTTGGGTTTTATAAATTCTCCCTGAAAAAAGGGAGATTAATATTGGCCTCTGGGCTTGTGTGCCAGTTGTGAGCGTGCCATCTCTCTCACAAATAGTGGGCCATAGAAAGCCTATTTAATTTTTTTTTTGGTTTTATAAATTTTCCCTGAAAAAAGGGAGATTAATATTGGCCTCTGGGCTTGTGTGCCAGTTGTGAGCGTGCCATCTGTGCCAGCCCTGAGCGTGCCATCTCTCTCACAAATAGTGGGCCATAGAAAGCCTATTTAATTTTTTTTTTTGGTTTTATAAATTCTCCCTGAAAAAAAGGGAGATTAATATTGGCCTCTGGGGTTGTGTGCCAGTTGTGAGCGTGCCATCTGTGCCAGTCCTGAGCGTGCCATCTCTCTCACAAATAGTGGGCCATAGAAAGCCTATTTAATTTTTTTTTTGGTTTTCATAAATTTTCCCTGAAAAAAGGGAGATTAATATTGGCCTCTGGGCTTGTGTGCCAGTTGTGAGCGTGCCATCTGTGCCAGTCCTGAGCGTGCCATCTCTCTCACAAATAGTGGGCCATAGAAAGCCTATTTAAATATTTTTTTGGTTTTATAAATTCTCCCAGAAAAAAAGGGAGATTAATATTGGCCTCTGGGCTTCTGTGCCAGTCCTGAGCGTGCCATCTGTGCCAGTCCTGAGCGTCCCATCTCTCTCACAAATAGTGGGCCATAGAAAGCCTATTTTTTTTTTTTTTTTTTGGGTTTTAGAAATTCTCCCTGAAAAAAAAAGAGAGATTAATATTGCCCTTTGGGCTTGTGTGCCAGTACTAAGCGTTCCATCTCTCTCTCTCTCTCAGTCAGTGGGCCATAGAACGCCTATTTTTGGTTTTATTTGTTTTCTAAATTCTCCCTGAAAAAAACATTTTATTTTATTTGGTTTCTAAATTCTTCCTGATAAAATCATATTTTTTTTATTATTTTTTTTTCTAAAGTCTCCCTGAAAAAAAAAAAAAAAAAACAACCAAAAAAAACAGTGGGAGATTAATATTGGCCTTTCTGCTTGTGTGCCAGTCTTGACTCCTGGGTGTGCCATCTGTCTCTCTCTCTCTCTCTCTCCAATTGTGGTCCATAGAAAGCCTATATTTTTTTTTCCTTGATTTGGGTTCAAAAATCTACCAGAGAAAATAACTACATCAATCATTGGTAGAAAAATATTGGCCTCTGGGCTTGTGTGCCACTCCTGACTCCTGTGTGCGTCATCTCTCAGTCAGTGGGCCATAGAACGCCTATTTTTGTTTTTATTTGTTTTATAAATTCTCCCTGAAAAAATCATTTTATTTTATTTGGTTTCTAAATTCTTCCTGATAAAATCATATTTTTTTTATTATTTTTTTTTCTAAAGTCTCCCTGAAAAAAAAAAAAAAAAAAACAACCAAAAAAAACAGTGGGAGATTAATATTGGCCTTTCTGCTTGTGTGCCAGTCTTGACTCCTGGGTGTGCCATCTGTCTCTCTCTCTCTCTCTCTCTCCAATTGTGGTCCATAGAAAGCCTATATTTTTTTTCCTTGATTTGGGTTCAAAAATCTACCAGAGAAAATAACTACATCAATCATTGGTAGAAAAATATTGGCCTCTGGGCTTGTGTGCCACTCCTGACTCCTGTGTGCGTCATCTCTCAGTCAGTGGGCCATAGAACGCCTATTTTTGTTTTTATTTGTTTTATAAATTCTCCCTGAAAAAATCATTTTATTTTATTTGGTTTCTAAATTCTTCCTGATAAAATCATATTTTTTTTATTATTTTTTTTTCTAAAGTCTCCCTGAAAAAAAAAAAAAAAAAACAACCAAAAAAAACAGTGGGAGATTAATATTGGCCTTTCTGCTTGTGTGCCAGTCTTGACTCCTGGGTGTGCCATCTGTCTCTCTCTCTCTCTCTCTCTCCAATTGTGGTCCATAGAAAGCCTATATTTTTTTTCCTTGATTTGGGTTCAAAAATCTACCAGAGAAAATAACTACATCAATCATTGGTAGAAAAATATTGGCCTCTGGGCTTGTGTGCCACTCCTGACTCCTGTGTGCGTCATCTCTCAGTCAGTGGGCCATAGAACGCCTATTTTTGTTTTTATTTGTTTTATAAATTCTCCCTGAAAAAATCATTTTATTTTATTTGGTTTCTAAATTCTTCCTGATAAAATCATATTTTTTTTATTATTTTTTTTTCTAAAGTCTCCCTGAAAAAAAAAAAAAAAAAACAACCAAAAAAAACAGTGGGAGATTAATATTGGCCTTTCTGCTTGTGTGCCAGTCTTGACTCCTGGGTGTGCCATCTGTCTCTCTCTCTCTCTCTCTCTCTCCAATTGTGGTCCATAGAAAGCCTATATGTTTTTTCCTTGATTTGGGTTCAAAAATCTACCAGAGAAAATAACTACATCAATCATTGGTAGAAAAATATTGGCCTCTGGGCTTGTGTGCCACTCCTGACTCCTGTGTGCGTCATCTCTCAGTCAGTGGGCCATAGAACGCCTATTTTTGTTTTTATTTGTTTTATAAATTCTCCCTGAAAAAATCATTTTATTTTATTTGGTTTCTAAATTCTTCCTGATAAAATCATATTTTTTTTATTATTTTTTTTTCTAAAGTCTCCCTGAAAAAAAAAAAAAAAACAACCAAAAAAAACAGTGGGAGATTAATATTGGCCTTTCTGCTTGTGTGCCAGTCTTGACTCCTGGGTGTGCCATCTGTCTCTCTCTCTCTCTCTCTCTCTCTCCAATTGTGGTCCATAGAAAGCCTATATTTTTTTTCCTTGATTTGGGTTCAAAAATCTACCAGAGAAAATAACTACATCAATCATTGGTAGAAAAATATTGGCCTCTGGGCTTGTGTGCCACTCCTGACTCCTGTGTGCGTCATCTCTCAGTCAGTGGGCCATAGAACGCCTATTTTTGTTTTTATTTGTTTTATAAATTCTCCCTGAAAAAATCATTTTATTTTATTTGGTTTCTAAATTCTTCCTGATAAAATCATATTTTTTTTATTATTTTTTTTTCTAAAGTCTCCCTGAAAAAAAAAAAAAAAAAAACAAACCCCCCAAAAAATTGGGAGATTAATATTGGCCTTTCTGCTTGTGTGCCAGTCTTGACTCCTGGGTGTGCCATCTCTCTCTCTCTCTCTCTCTCTCTCCAATTGTGGTCCATAGAAAGCCTATATTTTTTCTCCTTGATTTGGGTTCAAAAATCTACCAGAGAAAATAACTCCATCAATCATTGGTAGAAAAATATTGGCCTCTGGGCTTGTGTGCCACTCCTGATTCCTGTGTGCGTCATCTCTCACTCAGTGGCCCATAGAAAGCATATAGTTTGTTACATTTGTTTTCTAAATTCTCCCTGCAAAAATCTATTTTTTTTTTTTTTTGCGGTTTCTAAAGTGTTCCTGAAAAAAATAAAAATAAAAAAAAAATAATAGTGTGACATTAATATTAACATTTGTGCTTCAGTGACAGTCCTGCGTGTGGGGCATCTCTCTAATTTGCAGCCACCAAAAAAAGAGTGTGTAACATTGGCCCTGATTTTCGCTGTGGTCTCACCAACCTGTAAAGGGGTAGCTAAATCATACTGAAGTTATAGCTCACCGTGTAAGTTGTGTGACTGCAACAAACAACGTTAGTTTGGTTACGTTTTTAAAACAATGAGGAAGTCTAGTGGAAGAGGTCGTGGCCGGGGGCGTTCATTGTCAGCTGGTAATGAGGGTAGTGGTAGTGGTGGAGCATCAGGTGGTCGTGGGGAAAAAAATATTGCACCTAAGTCTGGAGCTGTGGAGCCAGGTTCGTCGTCCGGCTACACAAGGCCTCGAACGCTCCCTTTTCTGGGATTAGGAAAACCGCTTTTAAAGCCGGAGCAGCAAGAGCAAGTTTTGGCTTATCTTGCTGACTCAGCCTCTAGCTCTTTTGCCTCCTCTCGTGAAACTGGTAAAAGTAAAAGCAGCGCGTCGTTAGTGGATGTTCACGGTCAGGGACAAGTCACTTCCTTGTCCTCTTCAGCAAAAACAACAACAGAGAAGAATGCAGCAGGCGACACAACGGGTTACTCCATGGAGCTCTTTACACATACCGTCCCTGGCTTAGAAAGTGAAGCAGTTAACAGTCCATGCCCATTACAAATTGAATCTGACATGGAGTGCACTGACGCACAGCCACAGCCAGACTACTATGCTGGTCCTTTGACTCAGACCACAACATTGCCCTCGCAGGGTGGTGATCAAGAATCAGACCCTGATGAGACTATGTTGCCCCATCACGAACGCTATACCACCGAACGACACGGTGACACAGACGAAGTTGCGCAGGAGGTACAAGAAGAGTTATTAGATGACCCAGTTCTTGACCCCGATTGGCAGCCATTGGGGGAACAGGGTGCAGGCGGCAGCAGTTCTGAAGCAGAGGAGGAGGAGGGGCCGCAGCAGGCATCAACATCGCCACAGGTTCCATCTGCCGGGCCCGTATCTTGCCCAAAACGCGTGGCAAAGCCAAAACCTGGTGGAGGACAGCGTGGCCATCCGGTTAAAGCTCAGTCTGCAATGCCTGAAAAGGTATCCGATGCTAGAAAGAGTGCAGTCTGGCATTTTTTTAAACAACATCCAATTGATCAGCGCAAAGTCATCTGTCAAAAATGTTCTACTTCCTTAAGCAGAGGTCAGAATCTGAAAAGTCTCAATACTAGTTGCATGCATAGACATTTAACCACAATGCATTTGAAAGCTTGGACTAACTACCAAACGTCCCTTAAGGTTGTTGCACCCTCGGCCAATGAAGCTAGTCATCAACGCAACATCCCTTCCGGCAGTGTAGGACCACCATTTAGCGCACCACCTGCTGTATCTGTGCAGGTATCTTTGCCAGGCCAAAGCAGTCAGGGTCAGGGAATCACCAGTTTCGTAGTAGGAAACACTGCATCTAGGGCACCGGCGGCAACAATACCATCTCCCACCGTCTCTCAGTCTGCCATGTCCACCGGCACCCCCGCTAGTTCCACGATCTCCAGCTCTCCAGTCCAGCTCACCCTACATGAGACTATGGTTAGAAAAAGGAAATACTTAGCCTCGCATCCGCGTACACAGGGTTTGAACGCCCACATAGCTAGACTAATCTCGTTAGAGATGATGCCCTACCGGTTAGTTGAAAGCGAAGCTTTCAAAGACCTGATGGACTACGCTGTACCACGCTACGAGCTACCCAGTCGACACTTTTTTTCCAGAAAAGCCATCCCAGCCCTCCACCAGCATGTTAAAGAGCGCATCGTCCATGCACTCAGGCAATCTGTGAGCACAAAGGTGCACCTGACAACAGATGCATGGACCAGTAGGCATGGCCAGGGACGTTACGTGTCCATCACGGCACACTGGGTAAATGTGGTGGATTCAGGGTCCACAGGGGACAGCAAGTTTGGGACAGTTCTGCCTAGCCCACGGTCTAGTAAACAGTTGTCTGTAGCCGTTCGCACCCCCTCCTCCTCCTCCTCCTCCTCGTCCTCCTGCAGAAGCAAGAGCTCGTCCACAGACCGCAGTCGCACAAACACTCCATCCGCACCTGCCACAGTTGCACACCAGGTCTCCCATTATGGGGCAGCTACTGGCATACGTCAGCAGGCTGTATTGGCTATGAAGTGTTTGGGCGACAATAGACACACCGCGGAAGTTCTGTCCGAGTTCTTGCAGCAAGAAACGCAGTCGTGGCTGGGCACTGTAGATCTTGAGGCAGGCAAGGTAGTGAGTGATAACGGAAGGAATTTCATGGCTGCCATCTCCCTTTCCCAACTGAAACACATTCCTTGCCTGGCTCACACCTTAAACCTGGTGGTGCAGTGCTTCCTGAAAAGTTATCCGGGGTTATCCGACCTGCTCCTCAAAGTGCGTGGACTTTGCGCACATATCCGCCGTTCGCCCGTACACTCCAGCCGTATGCAGACCTATCAGCGTTCTTTGAACCTTCCCCAGCATCGCCTAATCATAGACGTTGCAACAAGGTGGAACTCAACACTGCACATGCTTCAGAGACTGTGCGAACAGAGGCGGGCTGTTATGTTTTTGTGGGAGGATACACATACACGGGCAGGCAGTAGGATGGCAGACATGGAGTTGTCAGGTGTGCAGTGGTCGAAGATTCAAGACATGTGTCAAGTCCTTCAGTGTTTTGAGGAATGCACACGGCTGGTTAGTGCAGACAACGCCATAATAAGCATGAGCATCCCCCTAATGCGTCTGCTGATGCAAAGTTTGACGCACATAAAGGATCAGGCGTCTGCACCAGAGGAAGAGGAAAGCCTTGATGACAGTCAGCGATTGTCTGGTCAGGGCAGTGTACATGACGAGGTACCGGGCGAAGAGGAGGTGGAGGATGAGGAGGATGATGGGGATGAGTATATTTTTAATGAGGAAGCTTTCCCGGGGGCACGGGAAATTGGTGGCGTGGCAAGGCCGGGTTCTGGTTTTTTGAGGGACACAAGTGACGTAGATTTGCCTGCAACTGCCCCTCAACCAAGCACAACCACAGATTTGACAACGGGAACTTTGGCCCACATGGCGGATTATGCCTTGCGTATCCTCAAAAGGGACACACGCATTACAAAAATGATGAACGATGACGATTACTGGTTGGCCTGCCTCCTTGATCCTCGCTATAAAGGCAAATTGCTAAATATTATGCCACATGAGAACTTGGAACTAATATTAGCAACAAAACAATCAACTCTTGTTGACCGTTTGCTTCTGGCATTCCCTGCACACAGCGCCCGTGATCGTTCTCACACGAGCTCCAGGGGCCAGCAGACCAGAGGTGTTAGAGGGGCAGAAATCAGAAGTGGCGTTGGCCAGAGGGGTTTTCTGACCAGGTTGTGGAGTGATTTTTCTATGACCGCAGACAGGACAGGTACTGCAGCATCAATTCAAAGTGACAGGAGACAACATTTGTCCAGTATGGTTACAAACTATTTTTCATCCCTTATCGACGTTCTCCCTCAACCGTCATTCCCATTTGATTACTGGGCATCCAAATTAGACACCTGGCCAGAATTGGCAGAATATGCATTGCAGGAGCTTGCTTGCCCGGCAGCTAGTGTCCTATCAGAAAGAGTATTCAGTGCTGCAGGTTCAATACTAACCGAAAAAAGGACTCGTCTGGCTACCCAAAATGTAGATGATCTAACCTTCATTAAAATGAACCACAACTGGATTTCAAAATCTTTTGCCCCACCCTGCCCGGCTGACACCTAGCTTTCCTATGAAAAGGTCTTGCCTGTGGACTATTCTGAATGACTTTTCCAATCTCGTAATTTTCTTCACCTGATTGTCCAGCATACGACATGTTTCCACCTCACGAAATGGCCAAACTCCCCACACGGGGCCGTGCTATCGACACTTTGCGCTTGGACCCTTGAGAGTGCTGTTTGTCTGAAGAGGTGGGTGTGGCCGCTTTTGGTCGACGGCACTGCCACTGGGTCCCTCATAGTACAATAAAGTGTCTCTGGCGGTGGTGGTGCGCACCCAACGTCAGACACACCGTTGTAATATGAGGGGCCCTGTGCCTGTACCGCCGGCCACAAGACAGTTCCCCCCCCCCCAGCTCAAACAGTGCTCTACCACTAGCAAAATTATCTCTCACAGCTTCACCAATGTGTAGTCTAGGCGCTGACATCCTTCAATGCCTGGCACTGACAATACCATTGTTTTGACATTTTTGTTATGTTAGGCCTTCGAAGCCTGTCTGCGGTCCCTTCTTTCTACAACTACTACACTGACCAGGCCACTGCTGGCCGTGTTACCCTGGAACCAATTTAAAAGTGCCTACAGTCAGCCCAATTTTGTTATGTTAGGCCTTGGAAGCCTGTCTGCGGTCACTCCTTCCACTAGACTTCCACTGACCAGACCACTGCTGCCCGTGTACCCCTGGAACCAATTTAAAAGTGCCTACAGCCAGCCCAAGTTTGTTATGTTAGGCCTTGGAAGCCTGTCTGCGGTCACTCCTTCCACTAGACTTCCACTGACCAGACCACTGCTGCCCATGTACCCCTGGAACCAATTTAAAAGTGCCTACAGCCAGCCCAAGTTTGTTATGTTAGGCCTTGGAAGCCTGTCTGCGGTCACTCCTTCCACTAGACTTCCACTGACCAGACCACTGCTGCCCATGTACCCCTGGAACCAATTTAAAAGTGCCTACAGCCAGCCCAAGTTTGTTATGTTAGGCCTTGGAAGCCTGTCTGCGGTCACTCCTTCCACTAGACTTCCACTGACCAGACCACTGCTGCCCATGTACCCCTGGAACCAATTTAAAAGTGCCTACAGCCAGCCCAAGTTTGTTATGTTAGGCCTTGGAAGCCTGTCTGCGGTCACTCCTTCCACTAGACTTCCACTGACCAGACCACTGCTGCCCGTGTACCCCTGGAACCATTTTAAAAGTGCCTACAGCCAGCCCAAGTTTGTTAAGTTAGGCCTTGGAAGCCTGTCTGCGGTCACTCCTTCCACTAGACTTCCACTGACCAGACCACTGCTGCCCATGTACCCCTGGAACCAATTTAAAAGTGCCTACAGCCAGCACAAGTTTGTTATGTTAGGCCTTGGAAGCCTGTCTGCGGTCACTCCTTCCACTAGACTTCCACTGACCAGACCACTGCTGCCCATGTACCCCTGGAACCAATTTAAAAGTGCCTACAGCCAGCCCAAGTTTGTTATGTTAGGCCTTGGAAGCCTGTCTGCGGTCACTCCTTCCACTAGACTTCCACTGACCAGACCACTGCTGCCCGTGTACCCCTGGAACCAATTTAAAAGTGCCTACAGCCAGCCCAAGTTTGTTATGTTAGGCCTTGGAAGCCTGTCTGCGGTCACTCCTTCCACTAGACTTCCACTGACCAGACCACTGCTGCCCGTGTACCCCTGGAACCAATTTAAAAGTGCCTACAGCCAGCCCAAGTTTGTTATGTTAGGCCTTGGAAGCCTGTCTGCGGTCACTCCTTCCACTAGACTTCCACTGACCAGACCACTGCTGCCCGTGTACCCCTGGAACCAATTTAAAAGTGCCCACAGCCCTAATTTATTATGTTAGGCCTTGGAAGCCTGTCTGCGGTCACTCCTTCCACTAGACTTCCACTGACCAGACCACTGCTGCCCGTGTACCCCTGGAACCAATTTAAAAGTGCCTACAGCCAGCCCAAGTTTGTTATGTTAGGCCTTGGAAGCCTGTCTGCGGTCACTCCTTCCCCTAGACTTCCACTGACCAGACCACTGCTGCCCATGTACCCCTGGAACCAATTTAAAAGTGCCTACAGCCAGCCCAAGTTTGTTATGTTAGGCCTTCGAAGCCTGTCTGCGTCCCGTTCTTTCAACTACAACTACACTGACCAGGCCACTGATGGCCGTGTTCCCCTGGAACCAATTTTAACTTGCCTACAGCCAGCCCTATGTTATTATGTTAGGCCTTCGAAGCCTGTCTGCGTCCCGTTCTTTCAACTACAACTACACTGACCAGGCCACTGATGGCCGTGTTCCCCTGGAACCAATTTTAACTTGCCTACAGCCAGCCCAATGTTAGGCCTTTGATGCCTGTCTGCCGTCACTCCTTCCACTAGGCTTCCACTGACCTGTCTATTGCTGCCCGTGTACCCCTTGAACCAACCTAATAAAATATTTTAAAAATTAATTTGATTATAAAAAATAAGATCGTGTTGAGATTTCAAATGCAGACATTTTAACAATCAAAACAAACACACAACAAATATCTGGAACTGTACTACAAAGGTCCAACAGCTACAATTTCTTTCTCCTGCAAGAAGTTAACTGAAAGTTTTTTGGAGTTGTTAACACAGATATGGCATCCACCGAGTGTTGTCCTGTCGCGTCTCCTTTAAATTATTTCCAATAAGATGTTAAACTATTAATTTAATAAAATCAATAATTAAAAAATTAATTGAGTAAGTCAAAAGCACATTGCAAATAAACATTAATTACAAATCAAGAAGCATGGCGCGTCCAAGGGTGAGTAGATACCGAATAAGAATATAATCACCCTCGGACGCGCAATGCTTATTTAAAACAGCCTTCCTTCCTAAGAATCAGCCCTTCCGTGGTGTAGAGAGAGGTTGTGTTACACTCCAAGGTGTTCCCCAGGTTGCCTTTCCTGAGCTTCGATCTTCCGGCTCTCGTTTAGTAGCTGTTGGAAACTACGCTGCATTAGGCCTACTAATTGTGTATGGGTGAAACAGTGGCGCATCTGCGGTCCCTCCTTCCACTAGGCCTCCTCTGACCTGTCTACTGCGGCCCGTGTACCCCTTGAACCAACCTAATAAAATATTTTAAAAATTAATTTGATTATAAAAAATAAGATCGTGTTGAGATCTCAAATGCAGACATTTTAACAATCAAAACAAACACACAACAAATATCTGGAACTGTACTACAAAGGTCCAACAGCTACAATTTCTTTCTCCTGCAAGAAGTTAACTGAAAGTTTTTTGGAGTTGTTAACACAGATATGGCATCCACCGAGTGTTGTCCTGTCGCGTCTCCTTTAAATTATTTCCAATAAGATGTTAAACTATTAATTTAATAAAATCAATAATTAAAAAATTAATTGAGTAAGTCAAAAGCACATTGCAAATAAACATTAATTACAAATCAAGAAGCATGGCGCGTCAGAGGGTGAGTAGATACCGAATAAGAATATAATCACCCTCGGACGCGCAATGCTTATTTAAAACAGCCTTCCTTCCTAAGAATCAGCCCTTCCGTGGTGTAGAGAGAGGTTGTGTTACACTCCAAGGTGTTCCCCAGGTTGCCTTTCCTGAGCTTCGATCTTCCGGCTCTCGTTTAGTAGCTGTTGGAAACTACGCTGCATTAGGCCTACTAATTGTGTATGGGTGAAACAGTGGCGCATCTGCGGTCCCTCCTTCCACTAGGCCTCCTCTGACCTGTCTACTGCGGCCCGTGTACCCCTTGAACCAACCTAATAAAATATTTTAAAAATTAATTTGATTATAAAAAATAAGATCGTGTTGAGATCTCAAATGCAGACATTTTAACAATCAAAACAAACACACAACAAATATCTGGAACTGTACTACAAAGGTCCAACAGCTACAATTTCTTTCTCCTGCAAGAAGTTAACTGAAAGTTTTTTGGAGTTGTTAACACAGATATGGCATCCACCGAGTGTTGTCCTGTCGCGTCTCCTTTAAATTATTTCCAATAAGATGTTAAACTATTAATTTAATAAAATCAATAATTAAAAAATTAATTGAGTAAGTCAAAAGCACATTGCAAATAAACATTAATTACAAATCAAGAAGCATGGCGCGTCCAAGGGTGAGTAGATACCGAATAAGAATATAATCACCCTCGGACGCGCAATGCTTATTTACAACAGCCTTCCTTCCTAAGAATCAGCCCTTTCGTGGTGTAGAGAGAGGTTGTGTTACACTAAGGTGTTCCCCGGGTTGCCTTTCATGAGCTTCGATCTTCCGGCTCTCGTTTAGTAGTTGGTGGAAACTACGCTGCATTAGGCCTACAAATTTGGTATGGGGTGTAGAGACAGGTTGTGTTACACTCCAAGGTTTTCACCAGGTTGCCTTTCCTGAGCTTCGATCTTCATGCTCTCGTTTAGTAGTTGTAGAAAAGTACGCTGCATTAGGCCTACAAAATGGGTATGGGGTGGAGAGAGATGGTGTGTTACACTCCAAGGTGTTCCCCAGGTTGCCTTTCCTGAGCTTCGATCTTCATGCTCTCGTTTAGTAGGTGTCGGAAAGTAGGCTGCATTAGGCCTAAAAAATGGGGAATGGGGTGGAGAGAGATGGTGTGTTACACTCCAAGGTGTTCCCCAGGTTTCCTTGCCATTGCTTCGGTCTTCCGACTCTCGTTTAGTAGTTGTAGAAAAGTACACTGCATTAGGCCTAAAAAATGGGTATGGGGTGGAGAGAGATGGTGTGTTACACTCCAAGGTGTTCCCCAGGTTGCCTTTCCTGAGCTTCTATCTTCAGGCTCTCATTAAATTGTGGTTAAATGGAACAACTGCATTTGGCGTACTAGTTGGTTTGGGGCCTACTATCGGTGTCTGCCACTCCTTGCTGTTCTCCTGGTTTCCTGTCCTGAAATTCCATTTTCAGCCTCTCGTTAAGTAGTTGTTAATGTTAGACTGCATTTGGCCTACTTGTTGGGTTGGGGCCTACTATCGGTGTCTGCCACTCCTTGCTGTTCTCCTCCACTGAACAAAGCTGTGCCGCCTGTTTACTACGGTTGCCAATTTTGAACTGCATTTCGACTACTTACTGATTTGGCCCTACTCTCTGTGTCAGCCTCTCATTCCAGTTGTCCTCCACTGCAATGCCCCCTGGTTATTCCTGTGTTACCAATTTTGAACTGCATTTAGCCCACTTTCTTCTTTGGGCCTATATCTGTGTTTCCACTTCATCGTGCCCATTGCCCAGCCAGTGATAGATGAGTCTGCTGGTACATTGACCCATAACGCAACATTCCCCGTGCACGCTACACAACAACATTGTGACCCTGCTGAAAGTCAGGTTGCTCTTCCCGCATACCATACCACCTTACACGGGGACAAAGAGGAAGGTGCAGATGAAAGTGCAGGTTCCTTCATCAGGTGGGGGGAGGAATACTAGTTGGCGACGTCACTGGCACAGGGCCTCTCATAGTACGCAAAAGTGTTGCTGCCGGTGGGAGGCGCCCCCGCCGTGCAAACACACCGCTGTACTTTGAGGGGCCCTGTGCCAGTGCCAATGCCAACGAGTGGGCCCCCCCTGCTTGCTCAGGTTCACAGCACTTGCAAAGTTGAAATACTTACCTCTCCCTGCTCCACTGCCGTGACGTGGTCCAGATTTCCTGGGCCCACTATTACTTGAACCAGCCCTACCCCCCACAACTTTAGCCAAATGACCCCCAATTTCAAATGCCTTCCAATTATTATAAGGTAAATTACGCTTGACAAGCTTCATTAAGAAGAATGGATGGTATTGACATTAAAATGTGTACTCTAGGTGTTTTCCTGGCCCCCACTCACTGCCGACTATGCTGCCCCATTGACTTGCATTGGGTTTCGTGTTTCGGTCGATCCCGACTTTACGTCATAATCGGCCGATTTCACTCGACCCGACTTTGGACATAGTCGGGTTTCGCAAAACCCGGCTCGACTCTAAAAAGGTCAAGGTCGCTCAACTCTAGTTAAGACCCATCAACTTCCTTTTTTTTAACCCCATACAAGAAATATGTTTTGGGTTTTTTTCTTTTGGGACCTAGAATTTAGATTACAGAAAAAAAAATGGTTGTTTTTAAATGAAAGGCAGTAATAATTCTGTGTCCCAGATTCAGGATAAGTGCCTCTCGCACAGAATCTGCTCTGCGCTGATGTATTTAACTTGGCAGCAATCATTGTATTATACAAAAAGCACAGAAAATGCCGCACCAATGTGTAAATTATGTACAGAAAAAAAAGATAATGAATATCCAACTGCTGTAAGCAATCAAGATTTTTCTTTTTTTAAAAAAAACAAAAAAAAAGGAGAGATGACCGTTTCACTAAGTAAGGCCTCAATGAGACATCCATGCTTCACATTCATAGATCACGGGTCCATCACCATCTATGAAGCTGTTCACATGTCCACATGTAAAAAAAAAATAAATCTGTTTTTGATTTGATTTACAGTCCAATATCTCCCATACACATCTATGGGTCTGTTGCTATTCCCATCCTTTTGCTGTCCTGTTAACACTTATAAATAGGAGATTATAAATTGTTTTTTTTGAACAAACAAAAAAAGAATTACTGATGGCGAAATCTGTTCCACTGACCAAACGCAGATTATACAAGGTCTTTCATGGTCTGTCTATATATACCGTATACATCTACTATATAATTGTCTAAGGCTCACTTCCATCTGTCTGTCTGTCCTGTCACACATATTCATTGGTCGTGGCCTCTGTCTGTCATGGAATCCAAGTCGCTGATTGGTCGTGGCAAAATGCCCACGACCATTGCCACGACCAATCAGCGACGGCCACAGTCCGGCAGCAATATGGCCGCTCTTTCCTCCCCACAGTCAGTGCCCGCTCCGTACTCCCCTCCAGTCATCCCTCACACAGGGTTAATGGCAGCGTTATCGGAGCGTGGTGTAACGCACTCTGGTTACGCAGCTATTAAACATGTGTGACCAACTTTTTACTATTGATGCTGCGTATGCAGCATCAATAGTAAAAAGATCTAATGTTAAAAATAAGAATAATTTAAAAAAACAAAAAACGTTATTCTCACCCTCCGACGTGGCGTCCTGTCCTCGGCAGTGCAAGCGGCAGGTTAAGGTGCTAAGGATGCTATGCGAGAAGGACCTGCCATGACGTCACGGTCATGTGACCGCGGCGTCATCACAGGTCCTGCGCTCATACCAACCCTGGGACCGGAAGCTGCCGAGTGCACCGCACACAGGCGACAGGACTACAAAGGCCCTTCAGAAGGTGAGTATATGTTTATTTTTTAACCTGTTACATACGTGGCTGCGCAATATACTACGTAGCTGGGCAGTATACTACGTGTCTGTGCTGTATACTATGTGGCTGGGCAATATAATAATAATAATTTTATTTATATAGCGCCAACATATTCCGTAGCGCTTTACAAATTATAGAGGGGGCTTGTACAGACAATAGACATTACAGCATAACAGAAATCACAGTTCAAAATAGAAACCAGGAGGAATGAGGGCCCTGCTCGCAAGCTTACAGACTATGAGGAAAAGGGGAGACACGAGAGGTGGATGGTAACAATTGCTTTAGTTATTCGGACCGGCCATAGTGTAAGGTTCAGGTGATCATGTAAAGCTGCATGAACCAGTTAACTGCCTAAGTATATAGCAGTACAGACACAGAGGGCTATTAACTGCATATAGTGTATGAGAACATGTTGCGAGGAACCCAATTATGTTTTTGTTTTTTTTTGTTTTTTTAAAATGGGCCACACAGGGATAGTTAGATTAGTGTGTTGATGTGGTAGGCCAATCTGAACAAATGCGTTTTTAGGGCACACTTAAAACTGTGGGGATTGGGGATTAATCGTTTTAATCTAGGTAGTGCATTCCAAAGAATCGGCGCAACACGTGTAAAGTCTTGGAGACGGGAATGGGAGGTTCTGGTTATTGAGGATGCTAACCTGAGGTCATTAGCGGAGTGGAGGGCACGGGTAGGGTGGTAGACTGAGACCAGAGAGGAGATGTAGGGTGGCGCTGAGCCATGGAGTGCTTTGTGGATGAGGGTAGTAGTTTTGTACTGGATTCTTGAGTGGATGGGTAACCAGTGTAATGACTGGCACAAGGTAGAGGCATCGGTGTAACGGTTGGTGAGGAATATGATCCTGGCTGCAGCATTCAGGACAGATTGGAGAGGGGAGAGTTTGGTAAGAGGGAGGCCAATTAGTAGAGAGTTACAGTAGTCCAGACGAGAATGAATAAGTGAAACAGTAAGAGATTTTGCAGAGTTGAAAGTAAGAAAAGGGCGAATTCTAGAAATGTTTTTGAGATGCAGATAAGAAGAGCGAGCCAGTGATCGGATGTGGGGGGTGAATGAAATATACTACGTCACTGGGCCCTATACTACGTGCCTGGGCAACATACTACGTGACTGGGCAACATACTACGTGACTGGGCAATATACTACGTCGCTGGGCAATATACTACGTAACTGGGCAATATACTACGTGGCTGGGCAATATACTACGTGGCTGGGCAATATACTACGTGGCTGGGCAATATACTATGTAGCTGGGCAATATACTACATGGTTGGGCAATATACTACGTAGCTGGGCAATATACTACGTAGCTGGGCAATATACTACGTGGCTGGGCAATATACTACGTAGCTGGGCAATATACTACGTAGCTGGGCAATATACTACGTAGCTGGGAAATATACTACGTAGCTGGGCAACATACTACGTAGCGGGGCAATATACTATGTGGCTGGGCAATATACTACGTGGGCTGGGCAATATACTATGTGGACATGCATATTCTAGAATACCCGATGCGTTAGAATCGGGCCACCATCTAGTCTCTAATATATGACTGCACACAAGAGAAATTCCAGAATCACCAAGGCCATGCGGCTGCGGCAGCACAGTCCTTGGGTACAAAGATTCATCTATAATGTAAATTGAAATAAAAGCTTTAAGAGGATTGCATGCACTTTAAATTCACTCCCCTCTCCATGACTTATCCAAAGCGGAATTAATCATCGTTCACAGCGTCTTATACAACTAATTCCAACTCCATTTGTGAGGGAAAGGGAGGATTAAAAGTAAAATACTCAGATGGGCGGAGAGCATAATGGTACAGAATGGGAAGAAGAACGTCAACCGGGGGCAGTACTAGTACAGACGTATTCTCTCTGCCCTGCCGAGGGCACAGCACAGTTTTATAATACGCATGGGCCGAGAAAGGCCAAAGAAAACCAATGACCCCAAAGTAAAACCCGGAGCATGTGCAAACAGTACAGGTTCCCTTTAACGGGGTTGTCCTGTCCAAATCAATGTGTCTGCAGTAGAGATGAGCGGTGTTCGAGTCGAACTGTTCACCAATTTCAAATTCGAGCTGTTTTGCGCGGTGTTCGAGACGATCGACGAACCCAATTTGCTTAAAATTCGGCTGTTTGAGTTTGTTCGTTAACTGGTCGTTCACCAAAAGCCTAACTTGATTTGCACATTAAAACTGTTTATCATTGTTAATAGGCTATTTCAGTGTATAGTGGGTGGGGGTCAGGGGGGTGGGGGGAGATAGATCTGTGCTGAAATAACGTCGATCTCCATTTTTTTTCTTTCCCACATTTACAGTGGGGCGGTGCAGTCTCTCAGCCTATCAGCAGTGCACACACACACAGCAATGTGCATGTGATGCGCACAAGCAAGGGCATGTGTCATTGGCTGTGTATGTCACATGTCCTTGCCCTATAAGAACCAGCCATTTGCCCCGTCGCCACCATTTCCTCACTGCTGCAGCTTAGTGTTAGACGGCACCGCTGCTGCTGTGGGCGCTGTACAGTCTAAGGCTGGGTTCACACTTTGCGGAACCGCCGCGATTTTGATGCTGCGGGTCCGCAGCAGTTTCCATAATGTTTCCATTTACATGTAAACCCTATGGAAACTGCAAACCGCTGTGCACATGCTGCGGGAAAAACCGCGCAGAAACGCAGCGGTTTAAAACCCGCAGCATATCACTTCTTTGTGCAGAATCGCTGCGATTCTGCACCCATAGGAATGCATTGAACCGCTTACTTCCCGCATGGGGCTGTGCCCACGTTGCGGGAAGTAAGCGGCTAATGTGCGGTTCCTACCCGGGGTGGAGGAGAGGAGACTCTCCTCCAGGCCCTGGGAACCATATTTGGGGTGAAAAAAAGAATAAAAAAAAAAAATCATGTTATACTCACCCTATGTGCGATGTAGAAGCCGTTGGTTACTATGCGCACATCGTATACAATATCGTGCACACCTTTGTTACACCATGCGATCATGCCGCCACAGCGGGACACTAGACGACGAAAGAAAGTTTCAAACGATCTACTACGACGTACGATTCTCAGCGGGGTCCCTGATCGCAGGAGCGTGTCAGACACAGCGAGATCGCTGGAACGTCACGGATATATCGCTGGAACGTCACAAATCGTGCCATCGTAGCGATCAAAATGCCACTGTGTGACGGTACCCTAAGTGTGAATTGCGAGTGAATTTGCAGTTAAATAGAGATAGGTTTAGGGAGTCGGGACTAGTTGTAATATCAGCCCTTTTCACGGTAGGTTACAGCAGTTCATAGCACTGTTTGCAGGCAGGTCTGTGCCAGTGCTGTGCAAGTGTTTGTCACAGCATTTGGTGTAATCTAGCTCAGCCAATCCTTTTGGGCTAGTAGCATTGTCTGATAGTCATCTGAGTAGCCCGCCTGTGAAGCTAGCTACACCGCCTGTGTATCTTAATTTTTACTGCATCTAACCCAGTTAATAGTTTAGGGCCTAGGAGCAGTGTCTGCACATCAGCAGAGTAGCCCGCCTGTGAAGCAAGCTACACCGCCTGTGTATCTAAATTTTTACTGCATCTAAGGCTACTTTCACACTGACGTCATGTGACATCCGTCGCAATGCGTCGTTTTGGAGAAAAAACCGCATCCTGCAAATTTGCCTGCAGGATGCGTTTTTTCTCCAGAGACTTGCATTAGCGACGTATGGCCACACGTCGCATCCGTCGTGTTTTGGCGGACCGTCTGCACAAAAAAGTTCCATGTAACGAAACTCCGCCCCCTCCTCCCGGAACATTACAATGGGACAGCGGATGCGTTGAAAAACTGCATCCGCTGCCCCCGTTGTTCATTTATTTCACAACGTCCGTCGGGCCGACGCATGGCGATGGCCCTGTAGCGACGGAAGTGTGAAAGTAGCCTAACCCAGTAAATCGTTTTGGGCCGAGGAGCAGTGTCTGCATGTCAGCGGAGTAGTCCGCCTGTGAAACTACACCGCCTGTGTATCTAAATTTTTACTGCATCTAACCCAGTAAATCGTTTTGGGCCTAGTAACAGTGTCTGCACGTCAGCGGTGTAGCCCGCCTGTGAAGCTACACCGCCTGTGTATCTAAATTTTTACTGCATGTTATCCAGTAAATCGTTTTGGGCCTAGGAGCAGTGTCTGCACGTCAGCGGAGTAGCCCCCCTGTGAAGCCAACTACACCGCCTGTGTATCTAAATTTTTACTGCATCTAACCCAGTAAATCATTTTGGGCCTAGGTGCAGTGTTTGCACGTCAGCGGAGTAGCCTGCTTGTGAAGCTACACTGCCGGTGTATCTACATTTTTACTGCATCTAACCCAGTGAATCGTTTTGGGCCTAGGAGCACAGTTTGGCCACTCAGCTCTGCTCGGTTTCCATCCATTGTTTTTTGTGCCAACAACTACAGATACAGAGTTGCCAATTAGTAAAGCACCAAAATGAGTGGCAAAAGGCCTGCTGCTGGTGGAAAGGGAAAAAAAGGTTGTGTCCGTGGGGTAGGTGGTAAAGCAACAGTAACATCTGCAGAAGAAAGACCATCTTCCAGCCAAAGTAAGATGTCTACTTCTTTTCATGGACAATCTGATATGATCCCTTTCTTACGACCATCGCTACAAATTCCAGATGAGGCACAAAAACAGCAGGTTGAACAGATATCAAGTGCTCATTCAAGTGGGCTCTCCTCCACCTCAACATCACAAATACTCCAGTCCTCAGAGGTGTCACCCCAATTGCACTTGCTTCCTCACAGCTCCCAAGTCTCCAGCCGCCCATCAGAGTATGGGGTAACACAGATGAGCTGTTTACTCATACTATAGCCTGGGAATCAGAGGTCTGCTCCAGAGCTTCTGTGTATCCAGACGTGGAAATGATCTGCACTGATGCCCAGAATCTTTGGGAGTCGGATCCAGGCCCAGATGAAGAAGGTTCTGAGCATAATGTAGACCCTCGTTCCCAAACTGCAACTCCTGTCGGTGGAGACAATGAGGAAGATGATGATGAGACTGAGATACCTGATTGGAACGAAAACTTGACTTTTCGGTCAGGGCAGGAAGAGGTTGGCTCTGAGGACTACGGGTGTGAGAACACACAGAATGAGGACGACGAGGTTGGAGACCCCACTTACTGTCAACCCACAGTCCGCCAGTCCATGAGGTCAGCAGAGGAGGTGGAGGATGCTAGTGACGAGTCTGACGATGAGGTTAGGTTGCGCCTTGCAGGACAGAGACGGAGTACTGGAAGCACATCAACAACTGCATCCTCAACCACAACTGTGCCTCTGAGCACAAGTCGTGGTGGCACTCCAGGTCGCACGGGCTCTAAGCCTTGCATAGCCTGGGCATTTTTTTAAGATAGCAAAGGATGACTCAACTCATGTTGTCTGTAAGATTTGTCACCAAAATCTCAGTAGAGGCCAAAAAATGAATAGTTTGAGTACTTCATGCATGAACCGTCACATGGATATGAGGCATAAGTTGCAGTGGGAAGCTCACTGTGCAACAGTGCGGCCGAGTGGGCCGGGCCAACCACCGTCTGCCCCATCAAGTGCATCCGCGGCCTCTTCATCCTCTGTGACTGTGGGGACAGCAATCGCACATGGTTTTGGATGCAGACCTTCCACCTCTTTATCCGCAACAGCCAGTGTAATTGGCAGGTCGTCAGGACATTTGCAAGTGGAAACACCTGCTGATGTTGAGCGCTCTCCGACATCGAGACCACATTTTGATCAAGGCAACATAATATCTCTGCCCGCACCTTCCTCACAGACCAGCAGTTTGCCGGGGACACTCTACTCAACCTCGTCTAACCCGATATTTACCCTGGTTACAAGTGAACACATCGCTGGATTGCGCTTAGTAACCCAATATTTACCCTGGTTACAAGTGAACACATCGCTGGATCGGCTGTCATCCAGCGATGACAGCGGGTGATCAGCGACCAAAAAATGGTCCTGATCATTCCCCAACGATCTCCCTGCAGGGGCCTGATCGTTGGTCGCTGTCACACATAACGAGATCGTTAGCGGGATCGTTGCTACGTCACCAAAAGCGTGACGTTGCAACGATATCGTTAACGATATCGTTATGTGTGACTCCAGCTTAAGCGCACGCGGCTGTCCAGTGAGAATGTAGACAGACTAACGTTCATCAAGATGAACAAATCCTGGATCCGCTAGGACTGTTCTACCCCTGTGTCATCCTGGGGAGACTAAAAGCTTGATTATTTTTGAAAATCACCTCACCAACCATGTTAAGAAACTCTGGCGAAATTGAAGCCACTTAAGTGGTGTCTGTGGCCCAATTTTTGGAAAAAATGGAGACTCTTTTTGGAGTCCCCTTGCTGTGTTTTACATGATGTTGCTATCGTCAATTCCTCAGCAGAGTACCCCACCCATGAAGCAAGCTACACCGCCTGTTTATCAAAGTACTAATTTTTAACTGCATCTAGCCCAGGAAATCCTTTTGGACCTAGTAGCATTTTGTGCTACTCAGCAGAGTACCCCACCCATGAAGCAAGCTACACCGCCTGTTTATCTAAGTGCTAATTTTTAACTGCATCTAGCCCAGGCAATACTTTGGGCCTAGTAGCAGTTTCTGCTAGTCAGCAGAGTACCCCATCCATGAAGCAAGCTACACCGCCTTCTTCCTTTCTCAATCTAACCCCTCGGCTCTGGGGTGTCCGCTCTCCCTCCAGCTCTCTCCTTCTCACAGGTGAACTACCACGTGTATTCACACTGTGGCGAATCTTTTGGGCCCAGGCATAAGAAGTCGTCGAGGTAATGGAGAATAGGTGCCCTCTTAGAAACGTCCATGACGACCCATTCGAGGAAGCAACTAAACGCCTCAAATAGTGAGCAGGATATAGAGCACCCCATGGGCAAACAGTAATCTATGTAGTATGCTTCTTCACAGAAGCAGCCCAATGGGAGGACACTATTCGGAGGCACAGGTAGTAACCGGAACGCCCCCTCAATGTCTGTTTTGGCCATTAGGGTGCCCCTTCCCAACTTCTTGACCCGCCTGATTGCCTCATCAAAGGAGGTACAGTACATAGTACCGTACTTGGTTAAGCGTCGATGTTGTCGTTTACGGAACTGCCCCTTGGATATGACAAATGGTGGATTAGTCTGAATGTATTCTGTTCCTTTTTTGGCACGACTCCCAACGGGGGTACCACTACGTCTTCTAAGGAAAGTGTTCTGAATGGACTCGCCGCCTTTCTACTTAAAGATATTTCTTTTTAAAAAATTTTGTCACAACGTCTGGGTGTTGATAGGCTGATTTTAGATTTTTACTCCAGCCTTTCTTGATTTTAGAAGGGCATGACATGCCTATATCTGTGTCTCCTCCTCCTTTTACTCCTCCACCTCTTTTCTTTTTGCATGACTATATGACTATATGTACTTGTGACTTTTCCATGTGTTTGTTGTGTCTTCTGAGCAGTTTGTCAGCTTTTGGACACCTTTTAAGATGTTTTCTATGTGTTTGTATGTGTTTGTCTGCTATTGGTTTCAATGGGGTTCGACGGTGTTCATCGAACATTCGTCCAACAGGCCCTAATTCGACGAACCGAACTCGAACACTAGGGGGGTGGCTCAACACTAGTCTGCAGTCTTATGAATCTCCCCCAGCACATGCACTGTGTGCTGTGGGGATTCGTCAGTTTCTGAGCAGGGACCAGAGGGTATGTATGCAATGGCCCTAACGTCACAATACAAGAGAATGGAGTGAGGCTACCATCTCACTATGCTGTAACATCTGGACCCAGTGGGTAGGACGCTGCGGAGGTACGCAGCATTCAACCCACAATGTTTACTGACCGTGGGAACGTACCCCCATGGTTATACTGTTGTTTACAGTGCCAATCCGCTGTAATCATACATGAAAGAGTAACCAATAAATTAATACCACAGATAAAAATAAGAGAAAGTTTTACAAAAGTTTTTATCAGAGAAATCCGCTTCTTTCTTCTTTCCGCTTATTTTTTGTCAAAATTTTCAATTCTAGGGTAAAATCTGTCTATAGTGAACACATTTTTCCATAATGGAGATAAAAGATGACAGTTGGTGCTCATAATGTTCTATGGGAGTGGAGGAGGTGGGGAGACAGAGGCAGAAACAGACATTCTTCTGCACGCTCTCCTGAAAGGACAGTTACACATTATGGGCTCCTTTTCACTTGTGTGAAATACGGCCAAGTCTCGCAGGTTAAAACCCTGCTCTGCCGCCGGCACTCCAGAGCGGGGCGTGCAGCTCCATGTATTGCTGTGCGGCCGCACGCGCCGCTCTGGAGAGAAAAGAGAAAAGGACCCAAGACTTTAAAAAACTATTCACGAGTATCTTTTAGAATTTTGATCCATAAACCCCACGGAGAATACGGAAATGCCCTTGAGAGCTGTGCACATGGGATAATTCAATACAAGGAATAGACAGCAATTTGCAGGGGAAAAAATGGAAGAGAACGGACAGTGCTATCCAAGTATATAGTATAACGGTAGCCAGAAAAATCTATAGATCTATTCCCACCATCTTTGGTTGTGGAGCACAACTCCTATAAACGCAGAGTGTGGCTTTACATTGATTGGTTGCACTAGATGCCATTTTTCCTTAAAAATATCCAAATAGGGTCTCAGGATCAATAAGTCAGATTCCAGGTGCGGGGACTCCAAATAATTATTCCCCCCCACCTGGAATCCAATACTTTGAATGGAAGTTCCAGGAGGGGGTTAATATGGCTAAAATTGTTCCTCTATCTTGAAACAACGCCCCCCCCCCTCCAAAAAAAAATAAAAAATCCGGGGTAAATTTAGCTCCTGTGCATATACTTAATTATCCTGAGCTGCCTGATACAAGTTTAATTAGCGTATGTCAGGATCTGATGGAAAATATCCCTGTTAGCTGACAGTAATGCTTTCAGAAGTGCATCTGCTACGAGGAAGCGTGGGAATACGTTACAAAAATATACTCCCTCTCACAGTATATAAATATTGTATAAGGGCAGATCTGGCAGAAGGGCACTCAGTATAGGCCGGCAGGAGAATGTTAACCCTGCCCGCTACTTGTACGCTGCAATATTAGTGAAGCACTATGAGGATGTGTTCTGCAGGCTCTCCAAAAAATGACAAACCAAAGCGCACCTGGATCAGTACATCTTGGTAAAATATTCACGGAAACGCTGCGGTTTATTTTCCGCAGCATGTCAATTCTTTGTGCGGATTCTGCAGCATTTTACACCTGCTCCTCAATAGGAATCCGCAAGTGTAAAAATCGCAGGTGAAATCCGCACAAAAAATGCAGGAAATCCGCGGTAAATCCGCAGGTAAAACGCAGTGCGTTTAACTTGCAGATTTTTCAAAAACGGTGAGGAAAAATCCGCAACGTGTGCACATACCCTGATTCTATCACAACTGCTGCACAAAGTAAATTAAGTGACACATCGCTGGAATCAGGGTCTCTATCCTTACATATCTTGCTGTCAGATTACTGTACATAGCAAAATTCTGCTGACAGAGTCCCATTCACTTGCACAATATTTGTATTTTTAAGATCGCTATCTATATAACGCTCGTGTCTTTCATGGTGCATGAAGCAGTTTCTAAAAACTATTCATCATAAATATATCAATAAAAAGAAGCTGTGAGCTTGAATGGCCCCGATCTTCTAAGATGACATCTAGACGTGATCACATTAAATGTGCTACTCGGGCCATCTGAGGTGATGAATGACAAGCCTGAGACATGGTTCTTCATATCCTTGTTCATTTCCAGCTGAATAAATGCAAAACTAGCTTCCTTACGATTAAAAGTCACTATTGCCTGAACTGTCTGCAATGTAGTTTGTCCCTTAGGAGGTAATTATACATATTTTATGCCATGTACTGCTGCAATCATGTAGATGAAGCTAGGTATCCTTTGTGAAATGCAGTCTACGGCAATATTTTGGTGTAAGTTGCTCGTTGTCTATAAGGACAGAAATCCTCCGGTGTCCGTCATTAACAAGACATTCTGTGTAATGGATGACTATACTTAATGTACGGAAATTGATTAGGAGGCAATTGTATTACTGAAACCGTAATTATCATGTAACGACAAAATAAAATACATTATAGAGTGACCAAGGTGGAAACCTTTTATGAACACTTAATGGGGACCATTCATCTGTTGTAGTTCTGCACCTGGCAGGACCTAAAACAAGAATTTAATCAAAATACATTATTTAAAGGGAACCCGTCACTCACCCAGGGCCTATTAAGGTAAAAGAGCCACCTTCAGCAGCACTAAGGCTGCATTCTGTGAAGGTGGCTCTTATGCTTTGTATCCCTAGGAATGCTGAAATAATCACTGACTCAATAGAGGTATGACACAAAATATATAAAAGTTATTATTTCAGCATTCCTGGGGATACTATTAATGTAAAAGATAAAAGAGCCACCTTCAGCAGCACTAAGGCTGCATTCTGTGAAGGTGGCTCTTTTATCTTTTACCTTAATAGGCCCTGGCGGGGTGACAGGTTCCCTTTAAATATAATAAACCACGTATCTGCCCCATTTCCCAACAACTCACACACGCAGGAGCGATTTGGACACAGATTTATTAAAATGGCCTCCATAGGAAGTCATGTGACCGCATCGTCCATCAAGATCCACGAGTACACGATCTATCTCATCCGCGCATGCGCTTTTCTCACAGTGGAAGCCTGTGCTGGACAACAAAATTACGTGCCGTTCATTACAAATAAATATCTACTCTCCTACACCCTCCATACTTCCCCAGGCTTTCTTTTTACCTCAGGTGTTCGGGGTAGTGACGCTTTCACAACACATTACCACATAAAACTGTACATAAATCATTTATGTGGAAATGTGTCTTGAAACGGTCACTAGCTCAAATAGCTGAGGTAACAAAGGGAGGGCGTGTTGTAGGAGAGTAAATCTTTACTAGTAATGAACACTAAGGCTGCCGTCACACTAGCAGTATTTGGTCAGTATTTTCCATCAGTATTTGCCAAAACCAGGAGTGGAACAACCAGAGGAAAAGTATAATAGAAATATGTCGCCACTTTTGTATTTTTCCACAAAAACTGGTTTTGGCTTACAAACACTGAGGTAAAATACTGACCAAATACTGCTAGTGTGACGGCAGCCTTACACTGTCACCACGTGACTCTCGTCCAGAACAGGCTTCTACTGAGGCGGTGCTATGAAAAAAATCGGCGTGCGCGGGATGGGTGGATGAACGGGGCGGGTGGAGATAGAGCCGCTATAGGAGATCATATGACCACTGGTGTACGCGCATCTCTTCATGGACATTGATCACATGATCTCTTACGCCATTTTATGGACAAATTCGTGTCCAAATCACTCCTGGGTGCGCAACTTGCTGGGAAATGGGGCAGATACATGGTTTATTACATTTAAATTATCTAAATTGATGAAATTCCTTTTTTATGTCCCACTAGCTCTAGAAGTATAACAGCTAAATAGTAGCTAACCCCTTTAATATATATACGGCAATGATTAAGCAGCCATATCTCTTTCAAGTGATAAAACAGTGGTATTTTTGGGAATAGTTTGGTGAAGAAAGTGCGTCTGCCAACTGTGGATTAATCACAAATGCCATAATTTTGAGTGAACGCGGTCTGAGTGACAAAATACAAAGACGAGTTCTAAACCTTCCATATTCAACAAAGGCTAAAATCTGCAGCGTTCCCTCAAAAAAATGTGTTTGTGTGGCCATATTCTGAGATCAGTAACTTTTCTGCATTTCCATCCATGGAGCTGGGTGAGGGCTTTTTTGTTGTTTTTTTTCTACTGTATTCATTGTAAGGTAAAAATAATTTGTGAAAAGGACTCTCCAGGCCAATGCCATAGCACACTGTTATAGAATTTGTTCCTATTAAATAATAAAAAAAAAAAGCAATAAACAATTTGGTTTGAGATGCCGTTTTTTTTTTAGACCCTTTTTATTAATATTTTCCATCCACTGCTGTACATAAGGGCTTGTTTTTTGTGTGTTGAGCTGACGATTTTAATTTACACCATTTTGAACATGCATATGATCTTGATTGCTTTTTATTGTATTTTTTAGGTAGTGCAGGAATCATGAAACGGCTATTCTGGCTGTTTTGATTTTTCTTTTCAGCATTTAACCTAAGGTTTAAATCATTTTTTTTTTTTTTTTTTTTATAGACTTACCCTTTTCAGGGACAATATTACCAAATATGAATATATATATATTTTTTTACTTTTTAGTTCTCTTAGGGGATTTGAACCTGTAAAGAGCTTGATCGCTTACACTGCAATACTACACGGTTACATTTTATAGTGAAATCCCGGTTTTTTAATTGATATGCTGCAGTGACCGAAGTAAGCTCTGATCATGTAACCTGTATGAATCGGGCTGAGCTACTGAGCCAGCTTGGCTTCATTCATCCCTTACCAACCTGTGATGAAAATGTACCTTTAAAAAGTGAATTCATATATTTCCAGGAGGAGTTACAGAGGAACAGGACAAGGCAGAGCTCTAAGATGTTCCACCATCCCGGAGCAGGGATGTTCCTGGCTGTGTGATTAGGCAGGCCTATGCTGACATTACAATACATACACCAGTATTACTGATAGGAAAGAGACTTTGTCAGCTCTCATGTGTAATAATGTTCCTACTGTACCTGTCAGCTGCGATGTTACCATGGTGACGATGCACCCCAGGAGTTGGGCTGCCAGGAGATCTGAACACCCACTGATTTCCATTAGTGCAGTGCTTTATCCGTAAGACAGTGGCACTAAGTATATGTTGCAGTTCAAAGCCAGGGGAGATGAACAGTGCAAAGAAGCCTGAGTGCAGCAAACCGTCATTTACAGATATAATAGGAAAGGACAAGCCTGCTCAGGGGGACTGCACATCTAAAGGACAAAGCAAGAGCAAATCTGTCCAAAAGCCGCCCTTTGATGAGAGAGTAGGCTCAGTGATGAGAAGAGCCAAGCTGATGTATTATAAATCAGAAGCAAAGATATGTCTTCTTAGGTAGCAGGGGCACTGAACACCATTTTACGGGTTCTAGCTGTAGAGCATGTGACTCTCACATATGAGGCTGTCATTAACGGGGTGCACATTGCTATAGATTATCTAGTTATGGAGCTGGATACTGTCGATAGCGCACAATATATTCAGCCCCTGCAGGTCATCGTATTACCTTTGGTATAAAAGCCTCTCCAGAGAAAATTGGTGCGTGAGGATTTTCAGAGCTCACCCCGCAGTCTGTAATGACACAAAAGTGCAACGCAGCACTTGTCTGATCAGGGTGATATAGCTGATCTAGCAATATTGTGTCCTGATGGCCAAGGAGAAAGCAAGACACAAGAAAGGCACAGAAAGTTTCTTACTACTTTTTCTCCATAATTCTATGTCCCTCTTGTCCTCCAATGTTCTACATCTGCAATGACGAGGGGAAGAAACTGATGGTGGAGGGAAGAGAACTTCCTTTACCTGATACATAGCCCAGCAGTTACTAACTAGCCCCGATTGTGGACACCGGAATATGGAAGCAGCAGGCTCACATAGGTGGTCGCAGGAAGACACAAATATAGATGGCTGACTCTACCCTTTGGCTTCCATTACACTCCCCTACCACATTTCTGCCAGTTTTAAATGGAACAAGACAGGGGTGTCCCCTATCCCCTCTATTTGCATTGTGTGCTGAGCCAGTAGCAGCGATTAGACGTCAAAACTCTAATTTCTCGCGTATGGAAATAAATGATAGAATTTTCTAAATTTCTCTGCTTACAGATGTTGTCCTATTACCCTTTACTAATCTTCATATTAGACCACCCAATCTTAAAAGTAGCCTTAAGAGAATATGGGCATTTGCCGGGGTACAAGTTTAACGCCCCACCCCCCGATATAATGGACAATCTAAAAAAAAAAAATTATAAATTACATTGGAAAACGGAGGCAAGGAAATACCTTAACCTCCTTCTACAAAACCTTGTATTCCAACAATTTCCCCTCCCTCTTTAGGGACCTGAAGAATTACAGGTTAAATGGAAAAATGGAAATTATGTTTAGTCTATCAATTGGGTTGCATTGCAGCAGTGAAAATGTCCCTTCTCTTTCTAAACTAATGCACTACATTGAGACTCTCCCTGTAAGGTCCCTTTGGGAGAACTTAAAATCACTTCAAGCCAGTGTAATGAGATTCATCTGGAATGATGAACCCCACAGAATTTCTAAGCAAATCCTCATTGTTCACAAACTACAGGGAGTCCTTTCAGTCCCAGATATTACTAAATACTACTGAGCCACCCACCTAAGGAGGACCCCATCTGGGCTTCATTATGGGCTTACAACAAATGGACAGAGAAACTGTGGCTGGCTCCTCTTCACCCGAATTTCCTTTTGTGGTTTATTCAACCCACTAAGCTATTAACTCCTCTTCTAGGCCCTATCCAGTTCACTAGAGACATCTGTCTTTCCTGTATGAGATGGTTCGGTCTTGTATCTCCATACTCACTAATGATCTCTTTAATTTCTCAGCCCTTAATTACAAAAAGTCTACAATCTTCAATGGTTCATCCATGGACCTCAGCTGGATTGTTTAGATTTGCCGACTTCGTTGACGGAAATTCATTGTAAATTCACTCATTTGACTATCAAATCTAACTATTCCGTATCCAATCTAAAATTGTTCCCATTCATGCAGATTATTAAACGTTTAGTATTTTCGCTTTTTTTGGTTCCACGTGTATCCCAATTAAAGGAGTTTGAAAGGCTATGTAGGAGAGGTCCATCTACTGAAGGGCTGATTTCTGCCATCTATAAGACAATACACTCTCCACAGGTTCTTAGATGGTTAAATGGGAGACTTTTCTGGGTAGGGAATTATCGCCTCAGACCTGGAAGACTATCTGGAAGAAGGCGGCAAAAAAAATTCAATATGCCCTTTGTATAAGGAGAATGTTCTTGTACCATACCCCATACCCCACAACTCCTTCACAAACGTAATCCCCAATTTCCAGATGTTTGTTGGCGCTGCAGCTCCTTGTCCGGCACTTTGACTTTTATCTTTTGGTCCTGCTCCAAATTAGCTAGGTTTAGGGAAGCAGTCAAATCCCTGATAGAGTGTGCTATATACACAGGTCCCATTAGATCCCTTGATTAACCTCCATAACATTACACCTAAAAAGGATGGTAAAAAATTCTTCTAAACTACTCCTGCACTTGTTATCTGTGGCCAGGTGCTTGATAGCTCTCCAGAGGATGAACCCTCGCTCCTATCAAGATTTGCTTAGTAGAATTTCCTTCCGATATATATGTCGGATGGAATATATGACAGCTATCCTGAACGCAGTTGTGGATCTATTGGAGACTTTATGTGCCCCATTGGATTATTTCTGGGCTCAACACAATAGCCGACTCCTTCATAACCCTTTTTCTCCTTCACCTTCCTTTGCGTCAGTGTCTTCTGTCATCAGTCTTGTCTCGAATTTTTGTTAGGGTGGTCGAAGTCAGGTTTATGATATTTCTCATTGCAATCCTCAGGGGTGTACTGTGATGGCCTCCCTTAGGATCACTACTGCTTTGTTTTAGTCTGTATAATAGTCAAAGAAAAAAAGGGGGAAGTAAAAAAATTCCCAAGTATAATTACCTATATAAATATGCAACATATACCATGAGAAACCTTCATAAAAAATTACAAAATTTAATTGAATCAATAATACATAGACATATAAAAAAATAATTACCACAACATAATAAGTTTAGGACAGGTAAATAATAGGACAATGCATATGAGCAGTGACAAACTATCCAAAAAGGCCCTCAGTAAGTAACTATAGTAATGCATAAACCTAAAACAAGGTAGCATAAATATAAATAACACAATGAGAACCATATGAATATATGGGTGAGCTGCAAAAAAAGGAACACCAGACTCCATTACTCCATATATGAAGTGTGTCCAAGACCCATAGTACAAGCAGGGTATACACAAACTAGCTATTGAACCCGTTCTACGCCCGGGTGGCGAGCATTTATATTGGTATATGGTCTACATCCTGGTATGTGCTGCTCCATCCTGCGTCCCCATCCTGTCATGTGCTGCACCCATCCTGCGTCCCCATCCTGTCATGTGCTGCACCCATCCTGCGTCCCCATCCTGTCATGTGCTGCACCCATCCTGCGTCCCCATCCTGTCATGGTCTGCACCCATCCTGCGTCCCCATCCTGGTATGTGCTGCACCCATCCTGCGTCCCCATCCTGCGTCCCCATCCTGTCATGTGCTGCACCCATCCTGCGCCCCCATCCTGTCATGTGCTGCACCCACCCTGCGTCCCCATCCTGCGTCCCCATCCTGTCATGTGCTGCACCCATCCTGCGTCCCCATCCTGTCATGTGCTGCACCCATCCTGCGTCCCCATCCTGCGTCCCCATCCTGTCATGTGCTGCACCCATCCTGCGCCCCCATCCTGACATGTGCTGTCCCCATCCTGGTATGTGCTGCACCCATCCTGCGTCCCCATCCTGCGTCCCCATCCTGTCATGTGCTGCACCCATCCTGCGCCCCCATCCTGTCATGTGCTGCACCCATCCTGCGTCCCCATCCTGGTATGTGCTGCACCCATCCTGTGTCCCTATCCTGCGTCCCCATCCTGTCATGTGCTGCACCCATCCTGCGTCCCCATCCTGTCATGTGCTACACCCATCCTGCGCCCCCATCCTGTCATGTGCTGCACCCACCCTGCGTCCCCATCCTGCGTCCCCATCCTGTCATGTGCTGCACCCATCCTGCGTCCCCATCCTGTCATGTGCTGCACCCATCCTGCGTCCCCATCCTGTCATGTGCTGCACCCATCCTGCGTCCCCATCCTGTCATGTGCTGCACCCATCCTGCGCCCCCATCCTGTCATGTGCTGTCCCCATCCTGGTATGTGCTGCACCCATCCTGCGTCCCCATCCTGCGTCCCCATCCTGCGTCCCCATCCTGTCATGTGCTGCACCCATCCTGCGCCCCCATCCTGTCATGTGCTGCACCCATCCTGCGCCCCCATCCTGTCATGTGCTGCACCCATCCTGTGTCCCTATCCTGCGTCCCCATCCGGTCATGTGCTGCACCCATCCTGCGTCCCCATCCTGGTATGTGCTGCACCCATCCTGCGTCCCCATCCTGTCATGTGCTGCACCCATCCTGCGTCCCCATCCTGTCATGTGCTGCACCCATCCTGCGCCCCCATCCTGTCATGTGCTGCACCCATCCTGCGCCCCCATCCTGTCATGTGCTGCACCCATCCTGCATCCCCATCCTGTCATGTGCTGCACCCATCCTGCGTCCCCATCCTGTCATGTGCTGCACCCATCCTGCGCCCCCATCCTGTCATGTGCTGCACCCATCCTGCATCCCCATCCTGGTATGTGCTGCACCCATCCTGCGTCCCCATCCTGCGTCCCCATCCTGTCATGTGCTGCACCCATCTTGCGTCCCCATCCTGCGTCCCCATCCTGTCATGTGCTGCACCCATCCTGCGTCCCCATCCTGTCATGTGCTGCACCCATCCTGCGTCCCCATGCTGTCATGTGCTGCACCCATCCTGCGCCCCCATCCTGTCATGTGCTGCACCCATCCTGCGTCCCCATCCTGTCATGTGCTGCACCCATCCTGCGTCCCCATCCTGTCATGTGCTGCACCCATCCTGCGTCCCCATCCTGTCATGTGCTGCACCCATCCTGCACCCCCATCCTGTCATGTGCTGCACCCATCCTGCACCCCCATCCTGTCATGTGCTGCACCCATCCTGCGCCCCCATCCTGTCATGTGGTGCACCCATCCTGCGTCCCCATCCTGGTATGTGCTGCACCCATCCTGCGTCCCCATCCTGGTATGTGCTGCACCCATCCTGCGTCCCCATCCTGGTATGTGCTGCACCCATCCTGCGTCCCCATCCTGGTATGTGCTGCACCCATCCTGCGCCCCCATCCTGTCATGTGCTGTCCCCATCCTGGTATGTGCTGCACCCATCCTGCGTCCCCATCCTGTCATGTGCTGCACCCATCCTGCGTCCCCATCCTGGTATGTGCTGCACCCATCCTGCGTCCCCATCCTGTCATGTGCTGCACCCATCCTGCGTCCCCATCCTGTCATGTGCTGCACCCATCCGGGGGCCTGAGCAGGCGGGGACACCAGTGCGCTGTGGGGGTCAGGTGCCGGTATCGCCGCCAGCTCAGGCCCCCCAGCACTTACTATATTCACCTGTCCTCCGTTCCACCGCTGGGCGCCGCCATCTTCCCGGTCTCCTGGCTGTGACTGTTCAGTCAGAGGGCGGCGCCGGCGCGCATTAAGCGCGTCATCGCGCCCTCTGAACTGAAGGCCAAAGGCCGAAGACCGGGAAGATGGCGGCGCTCAGCGGTGGAACGGGACAGGTGAATATGGCCGATACTTTACCTCCTGGCGGTCCCTGCTTCTCTGTTGGAGATCGCGGTATGCGTTCAGTGTGAACTCCCGCGATCTCCCGGGAGCGTCACTCTGTGAGACCCAGACTGTGAGGCGCAGTCTATAAAGGCTTCGGACAGAGTGACGCTCCCAGCGTTATATTATAATCACCGGAGAGGAGATACTAGAGAAAGTAAGGTCTCACCCATTAGGACAAAATAAGGCACTGCTCCGATACCCCAACACGCGTTTCGCCGCTTCCTCAGGGGGCAGTTCGTTTTAGTCTGGTCTACTTGGAACTAAGCTGTTGAGTCCTGCGGTGAATAGGTGTGGAACTGCTTTGGGAAGAAAGTATGCTCTCCACAAGAAAAAAAAAGAATACTGACCCTCTAATGCCACCTATTGGAGGCACCTACCCTATAGGTTGAGTCTAAAAATCAGTATATATATATATATACACACACATACCGTATATACACTCGAGTATAAGCTGAGATTTTCAGCCCATTTTTTTGGGCTGAAAGTCCCCCTCTCGGCTTATACTCGAGTCATACCCAAGGGTCGGCAGGGGAGGGGGAGCAGGGGCTGTGTAATAATACTCACCTGCTCCTGGCGCGGTCCCTGCAGGTCCCTGGCCCCCCAGCTTCTTCCTGTACTGAGCGGTCACATGGTACCGCTCAGTAAAGTAATGAATATCCTGCTCCACCTCCCTGGGTGGAGCCGCATATTTATTACTGTAATGAGCGGTAACGGTAACAGCTCAGTACAGGAAGAAGCTGCAACGCCGGGGAAGCAGGGACTGCACCACGCCAGGAGCAGGTGAGTGTAACGGGGAGGGGGAGCGCAGCGCTGCGCTATATTCACCTGCTCCCCGTTCCGGCGCCGCTCCATCTTCAGCATCTTCTGCAGTGAGGCTCAGGTCAGAGGGCGTGGTGACGTGGTTAGTGCGCGCCCTCTGCCTGAACGTCCGTGCAGAAGACGCTGAAGATGGAGCGGCGCCCGGAACGAGGAAAGGTGAATATTGAAAGTGCCGGAGGCCTAAGCGACGGAGAGGTGAGTATGTGATTTTTTTTTGTTATCACAGCAACAGCAAATGGGGCAAGTGTCTGTATGGAGAATCTTATGGGGACATAACGTTTGTGCAGCATTATATGGGGCAAGTGTGTCTATATGGAGTATCTTATGGGGCCATTATCAACGTTTGTGCAGCATTACATGGGGCAACTATCTTTAAGGAGCATCTTATGGGGCCATAACGTTTGTGCAGTATTATATGGGGCAAGTGTCTGTATGGGGCCATAATCAACGTTTGTGCAGCACTATATGGGGCAAGTGTCTGTATGGAGCATCTTATGGGGCCATAACATTTCTGCAGCACTATATGGGGAAAATATCTTTATGGAACATCTTATGGGACCATAATTAACGTTTGTGGAGCATTATATGGGGCAAGTGTCTGTATGGAGCATCTTATGGGGCCATAATCAAGGTTTGTGCAGCACTATATGGGGCAAATATCTTTATGGAGCATCTTATGGGGCCATTATTAACTTTTATGCAGGATTATATGGGGCATATTTTAATATGGAGCATCTTATGGAGCCCATCATGAAATGTATGGAGCATTATATGGGGCTCCTGATTCAATATGGATATTCAAAAACACTTAACCTACTGATGTCTCAATTAATTTTACTTTTATTGGTATCTATTTTTACTTTTGACATTTACCGGTAGCTGCTGCATTTCCCACCCTAGGCTTATACTCGAGTCATTAACTTTTCCCAGTTTTTTGTGGCAAAATTAGGGGGGTCGGCTTATACTCGGGTCGGCTTATACTCGAGTACATACAGTACTTTGCTGGAAATGTAACACTGCGTTTTTGACTCAGGGAAAATACACAGTCACAAAATCACCAAAAAAACTCGTATGCACACAGCCCACGGTTATTTTCACCACAATGAGCTCTGGGTGAGTTTTTGTTGTTACAGTTGTTCGGCGCCATTTTGTAAACTAGGTTACTTGCACTTTATCAAAAATAAGCAGTGTAAAAAAAAAATAAAAAAAAAAAATCACCAAATGCTCATCTTGGGAACTTAGCAATATTAAGGTTCAAATCTGCAAGGAAAAAAGCAGCAGCGTGTGCATGAGAATTAAAAAATCGTAATCATTTTGCTTCTACTGTAGAATGCGTCATATTTTTTTCCCACAGCAAAAACACTGTGTGAACTAGCCCTTAGAGAGTATTTGAAGTACCGTATTTTTCCTTGTGGATTTTGGAACAGAATCCACTCCAAAATCTATATAAAAAAATTCAGTGAGGACAGGATGGCAGTGTACTAGTCTAACACGTTAGCCTCTATTGGAAGAGCCCATTGATAAAGATAATTATTGAGATATAAAGTTGAGCCGTCCATCAGGGCAGTGGGGTACTCGGTACCGGGTCTGATTGCAATTAAAGGGGTGGTCACGGTGGCAGCGACCCGGTCTGTGGCCCTGGGTGCCCAAGTAAAAGGGGTGGTCTTTAAAGGGGTTGTAGAAATAATGGAAGTTTGTGACGCCACCTGTGATTCTCGGTCAGAGGTTACCGACGCTGCTTAAAGGGGTCCTCTGGGGGCGATGGTGTTGCAGCAAAGATGGTCTCGCTTCCCACAGGTGAAGTGGTCTCCCCAGGGCTCTCAGTGTATTTGGCAGGGATGGTGAATGCCCCAAATAAATGGAGGACACAGGGTTGTAGTCTTTACCTGGTTTACTGGTGTTAACCAGCCTCAGTCCAGGGTACTGGCAACCGGTATAGATGGAGTCCAGACAGCCTGAAAACAAGTGTAAATCCCCTTGACAGGTCAGTGTGAGCCTTCCACTATGCGCTGGTCTGTATTATAGTCCCTTACTGCCTATGGCTTTTTGGCAAGGTCCTCTCAGATATCTCTGTCCTTCATTGAAGTGGGACACAAACCCGTATGACAGGTGACTCAAGCCTTTTTACAGGGTCTCTATCATGACCCGGGCTCTATGTGTCACTGTGTCTCCTGGGCATTAGAGCGGACAGGTTACGTGTAATCTAGCTGTCCTACCGGTTTCTGCTGTGCCTCCTAGAGTATGACACAACCTCGGTCTTCCGGGTTACCGGTATCTGCGCTGTATCAGGGAGGTAGCCCAGTCGCAGCTATTCCCCCTTGTTGTCACTCTCCTGTGCTTCGCTCTCTGGCACGTTCACAGCTGTTCTTCTTCCTTCTGTATATCGCTATCCAGGAGCTACAGGACTTCAGGCTATACGGCCCCTCACCCGTCGTCCTGCCTCAGACTGCTCCAGTTTGCTCTTTGGCACCAACTGTCTAACTCTTCCTAACTGCCAAGCAACTGCCTAGAACTAGCTCCTCCTTCCAACCAGAGAGAGCAGCTCCCCTGAAGTCGGGTGTAAAGCTCCCCCTTCTGGCCAGGAGTCAAAATGGTGTTGTATGTGCTAATTACTAGTGATGAGCAAATATACTCGTTGCTCTGGCTTTCCCGAGCACGCTTGGGTGACCTCCGAGTATTTGTCAGTGTTCGTAGATTTAGTTTTCATCGCGGCAGCTGAATGATTTACAGCTACTAGCCAGGCTGAGTACATGTGGGGGTTGCCTGGTTGTTAGGGAATCCCCACATGTAATCAAGCTGGCTAATAGCTATAAGTCATGCTGCTGAGACGATGAAAACTTAATCTCCTAGCAGTCATAAATACTCGGGAGACCACCTATACTTGCTCATCACTACTAATTACCTGTTAAGAGGAATCTTCCATCGCTTCCAGGCGTGGTGACATCACTCTCCCCATGAGGAAAGCAATGCCACTGTGACAACCAGGACGCTGGGGCGTCACAAATATATAATGAAGTAGCTACAAGTATTTAACTTGGACTAACCTTCACATGATCTTACTGTATAATATAGAAAGGCTGAATCTCCATTCTGTCCACCTATAACTCATATCCTGGTATCATTCTGCATACGTTTGTGCCATTCATCTTGTATTGGCATCTGTAGGATATTCAGCGACTGGTACCGTATATTTATTTTCTGATACTTGTCTGTATACAATACTTGCACACTTTCCAACCTACCTATATACCCTACCCCAGGCTACAGGTCACTTAATGAACAAGGCCATGTAATCTCCCTGATGCTTTTTTCCAGACCCAGCTTTTAGTTTCAATGAGCTTCTGCTGACCTTCTTTCATGAAAAACTTGCAACATATTACATAAATGACTGATTAGTAATAATGTAAAACCTGCCATATCCACGGAGGAGACAAAGTGACAGCTCAGCTGAAACCATCTGTCATTTCTGAACAAAGACAATTTTCCCTAAAGGAACATTACCAAACACTGCTGGCATCTCAGCAAGTATATAGCGCTTTGACACCCAGACAGAAAAAAGCGTCGCTGGAGGAACAAATTAGAGTAGCGTGTGGAAGAGAACATTAGAGAGGAGCTAGAAAAATCAGCGGAGCCAGATGTAATGGCCGACTAATGTGAATCCTGCAATGCTACTGGAAAGCCTTGCAGTTTATTTCTAAATGAGATGTGCAAGTATCTATAGAAAAATTATCTCTTACATAAATCCCTTTAAATTAGTCTAAATTATACTAAAGGGGTTATCATCTATCCGCTGGATTGGTGGGAGTTCAAAGGCTGGGACGCTTTCTGATCATCAGAACGGGGGAACTTTTATCCCCGTCCCATTTATTCCATATGGAGCTTGACCTGTGGTTCATTCATTCCCTATCGGGCTACCAAGTGCTGCTCTTGGCTTTTTCCAGCAGCCCATGGTTGGGCTTCCAACTTGGCACACCATCTTGCAATGGGGAAAAAAAGTTCTCTGGTCTATCGATTGTTTTGGGTCCCGCCGATCATCATCATGCCCATGTCACACATGGTAATATATTCATTATAATCTAATTTGCGATAACTAAAACGGTGTTTTTTGCCATATCTGTAGAAGGGTCACATGTTTAGGGTACAGAGTTACAGAATGAACAGAGGACCTATCACGGCCTTACAAAAAGCATGAAGTAAAAGAAGACCAAAGTATAACATTTTTTCAATACATTATAATTAGAAAAATAAATAAATAAAAAAAAAGCTATTCTAATTTAGTGAAAAAAGGGGCACTTGACTCTAGAGCAAGGGTGGGGAATCTTTTTTTCTGCCAAGGGCCAGTTGGATATTTATACCATCCTTTGGGGGCCGTACAAACTCTGCACCATAAAGTACATCCTGACTCTGGGACTGGTGATAGGACGTAATCTTTCATTGCATGCCCTTCAGTGTCAGTAGTGAACACTACCGTGTGTGTGCTCACAGAGTAAGAAGAAATTAATAAGCTGGTGGCAATCAAAACACAGCTCCCTGCCCAAGAATGTGGTCCCTGGGAATCGGCCCAGGGGCCTGATAAAAGGTCATCGAGGGCCGTAAATGGCCCAGGGGCCTGAAGTTCCCCACCCCTGCTTTAGAGTCTCTGTGAGAAACCACGGTGTGTGTAGAGACAGGCAGTGTACAGCAGTCTTCATACTGGATGTAGTTATAAAAGAAGCTATACAAGATGGATTAATATAAAATATACAACAAAAGTAAGAGTAATAAGCTGGAAAATGCTGGAAAGGTCAAAACTGTCACAACCTTTGCCACAGTGTGTTGTATTGCCTTGCCTGTGTAGAGAATCTTGTGATAAATAGAGTCAGATAAACAAGCAACTATATTCTTCACCAAAATATACACCCTTTACCAGCAGCTATGTCCTCCTCTTGCAGATTAACCATTAAGAAACAGCTATACCCTCCTCCTTTATCTGGGCTGCATAATACACAGTGGCATTACACGGCTGATAAATTACAATACAATTCTCTGTATAAGGTAAAGTTTATGATCCTGGATGGAGCAGAGTAAAAGTTTCTCCTGATTTAAGTTTTGCTGATTCAATGTCTGTACTGGATGTACTGGGTAATTAATTTAACAGGTCTGTTATTTTATTTTGGCGAATTTACAAGAAAAATAGGTGACAGAATAAAAGTAAGTGAACCAAATCTCCCATAGTATTCTACGGGATCAGCGACGGGACAAAACACAAACAGATCTGAGCTTCCAAAGATGACACCCTCACCAAATTCTGCACTCAGGAGAAAGTAAAGGTACCGTCACACTAGACTATATCGCTAGCGATCCGTGACGTTGCAGCGTCCTCGCTAGCGATATCGTCCAGTGTGACAGGCAGCAGCGATCAGGCCCCTGCTGTGCTGTCGCTGGTCGGGGAAGAAAGTCCAGAACTTTATTTCGTCGCTGGACTCCCTGCAGACATCGCTGAATCGGTGTGTGTGAAACCAAAAAACACCAAGCGCACAACTAATAAATTGTATAAAATAGGTGTCAGCCGGGGTGCAAAAAGTGGCCAATGTACAACCAGAAAAAAAAAAAGAGAAAAAAAGGAGCCACAATATATATATGCACACCACGGACATATGAAACAACAATAACTCATATAAAGTAACAAGAATTTTATTGGCAAACCACACAAAGAAAATTTAAAACATAATTAAAAACAATGCATATAAACAACTTGGTCCCTCCGTTATTATAAACATATAGTGTTATAGTATACAATCATATGCCTGCAAAACAATGTAAAGGGAAAACCTATCCCCTGGCTCATGAGGTCAAAATGGGGACATACCCAAAACCTGGACACAAATACTGACTGCCCTGAGCCACCAAACTGATGGAAAAGTGCATGCAAAAGAGCGGAAAACAGTAGCTAACTGCACAATAACATAGTGACCTACAAGCGATCACTCATAACGGACGCATGGGGGAAAAACCCCAAACAAGAAATAGGCAGTAAGACAGTGCCCAGTACGATTAGCGGGTTAAATAACTCATAATAGAGCCAAGAGGTGCAGTATTACCCGTTTTCCCTTTACATTGTTACATAGTGGCTCCTTTTTCTCTTTTTGAATCGGTGTGTGTGACACCGATCTAGCGATATCTTCACTGGTAACCAGGGTAAACATCGGGTAACTAAGCGCAGGGCTGCGCTTAGTAACCCGATGTTTTCCCTGGTTACCATCCTAAAAGTAAAAAAAACAACCACTACATACTTACCTACAGCCGTCTGTCCTCCAGCGCTGTGCTCTGCACTCCTCCTGTACTGGCTGTGAGCGTCGGTCAGCCGGAAAGCAGAGCGGTGACGTCACCGCTCTGCTTTCCGGCCGCTGTGCTCACACAGACAGTACAGGAGGAGTGCAGAGCACAGCGCTGGAGGACAGACGGCTGTAGGTAAGTATGTAGTGGTTGTTTTTTTTACTTTTAGGATGGTAACCAGGGTAAACATCGGGTTACTAAGCGCGGCCCTGCGCTTAGTTACCCGATGTTTACCCTGGTTACCGGCATCGTTGGTCGCTGGAGAGCGGTCTGTGTGACAGCTCTCCAGCGACCAAACAGCGACGCTGCAGCGATCCGGATCGTTGTCGGTATCGCTGCAGCGTCGCTAAGTGTGACGGTACCTTAAGGCCTCATTAAGACATTCGTGATTTTTATTCTATGCAATAACACTGTCACAACGTACATAGTTCGTCGGTGTTTGCTCCGTGTGTCAGTTTTTACATCAGTATTCCATCAGCGACTTTCACTCAGCAAATAAAAAATAAAATTGCAAAGCTTCTTAAGAATATTAGAATATAAATGATGGCACGCAGGCTGCACACCGATACCATCAATGTGGTGGCCGTGATTTCCAGACATATGGGTCATTTTGATCCATGACTCAGATCAAAAACAGACTTTGCCTCAGTGTTTTGGTCCAGACTACTTGGACTGCAAAAGTCCCAAAAGCCACAGACATATGAATAGCCCCATAGACTATAATGGATATGCTCTCTGTGAAAACCACAGAACACGTACATGACTCAAGGGTGTCAGGCCCAATACCGAGGGAAATCAGCTCTTCTGCTAATGACATAAGGTATATTGGAGAAAAGTTTTATAATTTCATGTCACTTTGTAGGTTTGTCTCATAGCCCATAGGCACCAGACACCATTGTATACTGTTAACCCAGTGGAGCTGTCTAAATATGTACGGTATTTGGATCTATGTGAAGGAAAAAAGTTTACATAAAATGTAAAAAAACAAAAAACAAAAACCAGTGCCTCTACTAACCCATAGGGTGATATAAACACCATGGCCACATACAAAATCTAAAAAATTACTCGTAAGAATAGAAAATTAACCGTTCTAAGATTGGAAATATAAACTTATAGTGACCATGAAGGAGCAGCACAATCTATATACATAATTGTCTAAGGGGTACTTCCGTCTGTCTGTCTGTCCTTCTGTCACGGTTATTCGTTCGCTGATTGGTCTCGGCAGCTGCCTCCCCACCAGGCTCTCTGTCTACATAGTCCATAGACAGTGAGGTGCTCATCACAGGGCGAGGAGGTGTTGCTGGACTAGAGTAGTCCAGCAATGTTAATCTCCTTGTCATAAGGCCTTCACAGTTAGTAAACAACAGCAGTGACATCATTGAATTCTGTGTTTCAGCCTCTATCTCCTGCGGCATTCAAACCAAGTACAGGAGCCTGATGCACCCATGGCAGAGAAAACCTGAAGAGTCATTCTGTGTTGACAGAGTCCCTTTAATTAACTTTGACATCTATGAGCCAGTCACACATGCAATCTAAAACACTCATAGCCTCCCCGACATGTTTAGATTCCCGGCGTCATCAGCCGTCTCGCATACGAGGCCACTGACATACAATTACTCCCAATGCCAGCACATGTGCATGGCCACCAGTGCTAGTACAATGAACTGTCAGCACCTGGGAAAGGTCCAACGTGTCGGAATAATGAGTAGCACCAAATGCTGGCAGTATTCCAATAACTGATCGGTCTCGCATTGTGGTTTTAATCAATTGTGGAATACATATTACATAAGTCACGCTTGACTATTATTAATGGGAATAAATAAAGGTCAGCTTTATATTTGCCTCTGGCAGAGTCTGATTACTAGCGATTTAATTTTGTCCCTGCCTGGTCTGTCGGGCAATAAGTCCTGTAATAAACAGGAGCACAGTGTCATCATCCGGCACAGAGTGACTGCAGAAAATTCTCCGGAGCAGGAAAACCTCCAAAAAGAAAGAGCAGCAAACTTTGTAGCTAAAAATGACAGCTGAATAATACATAAAATGTAGTGATGAGCGAATATACCGTATATAGTCGAGTATAAGCCGACCCGAGTATAAGCC
Organism: Ranitomeya imitator; assembly: GCF_032444005.1. Lineage (NCBI taxonomy): Eukaryota > Metazoa > Chordata > Amphibia > Anura > Dendrobatidae > Ranitomeya > Ranitomeya imitator. Next base: position 81,227,891 of record NC_091288.1, on the reverse strand, counting down.
GAGACCCCTAATTTTGCCACAAAAAACTAAGAAAACTTAATGACTTGAGTATAAGCCTAGGGTGGAAAATGCAGCAGCTACTGGTAAATGTAAAAAATAAAAATAGATACCAATAAAAGTAAAATTAATTGAGACATCAGTACGTTAAGTGTTTTTGAATATCCATACTGAATCAGGAGCCCCATATAATGCTCCATACAGTTTATGATGGGCCCCATAAGATGCTCCATATTAAAATATGCCCCATATAATGCTGCACAAATGCTGATTATGGCCCCATAAAATGCTCCATACAGATATTTGCCCCATATAATGCTGCACACGGCCCCATAAGATGCTCCATACAGACATTTGCACCATATGCTGTTGCTGCGATTTAAACAAAAAAAAAAATAAAAAAATGACACTCACCTCTCAGGCCTCCGGCACTTGCTATATTCACCGGTCCGCGTTCCACCGACAGGCGCCGCTGTGTCTTCCCCGTCCTCTGCACTGACGTTCAGGCAGAGGGCGGCGCGCACACTAATCATGTCACCGCGCCCTCTGACCTGGGTCCATGTTCATTACTGTAATGAGCGGTACCATGTGACCGCTCACTACAGGAAGAAGCTGCCAGCACCCGGAGAACCAGGGACCTGCAGGGACACCGCCAGGAGCAGGTGAGTATTATTAGACAGCTGCCGCTCCCCCTCCCCTGCCGACCCCTGGGTATGACTCGAGTATAAGCCGAGAGGGGGACTTTCAGTCTAAAAAAAATGGGCTGAAATTCTCGGCTTATACTCGAGTATATACGGTACTCGTTACTCAATATTTCTCGAGCACACGCGGGGGTGCTCAGAGTATTTTTTTAGTGCTCGGAGATTTAGTTTTTCTTGCCGCAGCTGAATGATTTAGGCTGGTTTCACACTTGCGTTTCAAAATGCATGCGTTTTTTTAAAAAAAACGCATGGTGAAAAAACACATGTAAACGCGTGCAAACACTGCGTTTTTTTGACGCATGCGTTTTTGCATGTGGTGGAAAAAACGCAGCGTTTTGACGCGTTTACATGCGTTTTTTCATGCGTTTGCGTTTTTTAAACGCATGCTGAGAAATGTGTGACAGCTGCCAATCATCAAAATAAAGTAAAAAACCCACTATAAACAGAAATAGTTAGGGTTAGGGGTAGGGTTAGGATCCCTTTAGGGTTAGGGGTAGGGTTAGGATCCGGTTAGGGTTAGGATCCCTTTAGGGCTAGGGTTAGGGGTAGGGTTAGGGATAGGGTTAGGATCCCGATCCCTTTAGGGTTAGGGTTAGGATCCCTTTAGGGTTAGGGTTAGGATCCCTTTAGGGTTAGGGTTAGGATCCCTTTATCACCTTTATGGTGGGGGGTGGCATATCAGTGTGTTTTCTGTTTTTTTTAAATAAAAACGCATGCGTTTTTAAAGCAAACAAACGCATGTGCTTAAAAACGCATGCGTTTCCATTGACTCCAATGTATTTTTTGACACACAAAAAACGCATGAAAACGCATGCGTTTTTATGTGTCCAAAAAACGCCTCTCAAAAATACAAGTTGCATTTCTGAAAAAGAACGCATGCAGCAAAAAAACGCATACGTTTCAAAATGCGACCAAACGCGTACAACAAAAAACGCATGCGTTTTCAATGTTAAATATAGGGAAAAAAACGCATGCTTTTTTTGTGCAAAAAACGCTGCAGACAAAAATGCAAGTGTGAAACCACCCTTACATCTGTTAGCCAGCATAAGTACATGTGGGGATTCCCTAGCAACCAGGCAACCCACACATGTACTTATGCTGGCTAACAGATGTAAATCATTCAGCTGCGGTGACGAAAACTAAATCTCCGAGCGCTAAAAAATACTCGGAGGACACCCGAGCGTGCTCAGGAAATCTCGAGTAGCGAGTATATTCACTCATCACTAATAAAATGGTAATCAACTACTTTAATTATAGTCAAGCATATCTTAAAGGAACACTTCATGAGTAACAATCAGAGTTGTTAGATGCAGCCTGTAGCAGAGCTCAGAAAGCTGCCCCCACCCACATCACAGCTTTTGTGTACATTGTCTATGGATACTACGCTGCTAATTAGCAGAGTTTGGACCATGTGGCACTGAGCACCAAGTCAGGGCAGTGTTAATACACTCATATTATGGAAACAACAGCACAGAGTCTAATAAGTGACACATCCCTGAAATCAGTGTCTCAGCCCCTACCTCATGCATCCAGCTTTTCCTGGAGAATTCCTTTAAGCACCAAGTAATGGAGTCTGTGGTTTCTGTAATTACCATAGCCAATGACAATACCCCCATAAATCCCTTTATCACCCGTCTTTACAATAGATTCTCTGACACTGTGATTAAACTCCTTTTATACTGTGGCTGTACAATGACAGACTAGCTCATGGTAGGACTCGCTTTTTTTGCGCGTTTTATACGCGTTTTTCTTGCGTTTTTTCCAAATGCATAGAATAGCGGGAAAAACGCAAAAAACCCGCAAAATTAATTAACATGCTGCTTTTTTTTACCATGATGCGTTTTTTCGCAGAAAAAAAATCGCATCATGTGCACAAAAATTGCAGAATGCATTCTAAATGATAGGATGCATATGTCTGCAGTTTCTAATGCGGTTTTATCGCTTTTTAATGGGGAAAAAAAACACAAAAAAAAGCGAAAAAACCTGAACGTGTGCACATACCCTTACTATTCATTATGTGGAAAGAGACTTCAAAAGGACCTTATTGCTATTGCAAAACTGTCAATCCCATGTTTTATCTTCACGATGAGCGACAACGCTATGTAACCCCAGCCTGTGCCAATTCTAACTAATGAGTACGGTAAGTCCACACGAGTTTTTTTCAGTGTTTTTTTTTTTTTTTTTTTCCCACGGCAAAACATGATCTCTTGGCAGGAAAGAAGATGCAGGAAAAAAAGCAGGTTTTCCTTTGTTTTCTTTATTTTTTGCGTGCGTATTTTGATGCGGTTCTGGCATGCCAGATTTGCCTCTTGTGCATGCTGATAAAGTAGAGTGTTGAAAAACAAAAGTCCTATTCTACAGAATCCGGTTTTGACACAAAGCGCAGCACAACCTGATACTTGCGTTTTTGGTGCGCTTTTTCACCACCCATTCAAGTCAGTGGGTGAAAAAAAGTTTGTGCAAAAAAAACATTCAAGGCACAAAATCCCGATGACAAAAAAACCCAAGGTGTGTGCATGAACGCAGCTGAAAATTTCAATTAAAAAAACACGCTGCAAAAACGTCTAGTGTGAACTTGGCTTAATAGTTTTTCTATTTGTTTCTGCAATAAACCAAAACCGAGAACAGAATATTTACCCTGTCCCAGGACTAGCTGACTCCCCCTCCGCATGCTCTTCTAGAATAATTTTTGCTTGGTGACTAAGGAGGCTTCTGGGCATTTACAGACCTTCCTCAGTCAGTGAAGGAGGAACCAAGATGTGAGGAAGAGGACACTTCCCCTGGACAGGATATATTGCGTTTCGTGTTACGGATTTATTAAAAACAATTAATACAATGGGGGCGCCTGAATGTCTTCCCCAGCAAAAAATACATAGATCAACTTTAAATAGTAAGATATAGAACCGACTTAGACTAGCTGAGTGAGGCCCATAGCCCCATCATCAGGTAGCCTCTGTCCTGGGGCACAGGCGCATTGCTTCCCACACAGGACACAATCTCCTGTATCAATGTCTGCCATTGTGAAGGGGCCGGCTTGTTGGAGTTACAGCCGGTGGTGCTGGCTGAGCTGCTGGCTGTCTATACTGTATGACATCTCAGGAGGTTACATGTATTTGCAGTTAATCCCATGTAACGCAGTGTATTCTTCAACAATGTTTGAATACTGAATGATTTTGTTAAAGGATTAAACCTGAGAAACTGCTTTCAATACTTAAAGGGGTCATTGGTTTTAAAGGGAATTTGTCACCCCTCGGGACATATATAACCTATTAATATGGGCATACAGGTAATAGAAGTGCTACACTAGTAATCCTTGTAGGCGCAGGATTCCAGGGCTGTAACTGACGCTGATGGGAGGGGGTAAGTATTACAATGAAGACAGGGGGCAGGGATTTCGTCCAGGTACCGCACGCCCATGAGCCTGGAAGAAATCATTAAGACCGAATATAAAACATTTCTCCACAAATCGACCATTAAAGGGAACCTGTCACCCCCAAAATCGAAGGTGAGCTAAGCCCACCGGCATCAGGGGCTCATCTACAGCATTCTGGAATGCTGTAGATAAGCCCCCGATGTATCCTGAAAGATGAGAAATAGAGGTTAGATTATACTCAACCAGGGGCGGTCCCGATCCGGGTCCAATAGGCGTCGACGTCCTCTTCTTGTCTTCACGCTGCGGCTCTGGCGCAGGCGTATTTTGTCTGCCCTGTTGAGGGCAGAGCAAAGTACTGCAGTGCGCAGGCGCTGGGCCTCTCTGACCTTTCCCGATGCCTGCGCACTGCAGTACTTTGCTCTGGCCTCAACAGGGCAGACAAAGTGCACCTGCGCAGGAGCCGCAGCGTGAAGAGAAGAAGACGATGTCATCGTAAGAAGATGGGAGGCCCCGGACCGCGACGCCTATCGGACCCGAACCGGACCGGGACCGCCCCTGGGTGAGTATAATCTAACATCTTATTCTCATATTTCAAGATACATCGGGGGCTCATCTACAGCATTACAGAATGCTGTAGATAAGCCCCTGATGCTGGTGGGCTTAGCTCACCTTCGATTTTGGGGGTGACAGGTTCCCTTTAATATGAGCATACAGGTAGTACTAGCTTAACATTGCTATCACCTGTATGCCCATATTAATAAGTCATATATGTTGGGGGCAGATTCCATTTAAACTAGGTCCCTTGTGAATAGCGATAAGGAAACCAGTGGATGTTCGGGTTCTGTCGGACTTATTAAAAAGTCTGGTACAAGACCCGAACTTGATGGGAGGCGCCGGACCAAGACCAGCGACACCCATCGGAACAGACCGCCCCCGCAGTCGAGTATAATCAAACTCCTTTTTCAGTCCTTCCAGGTCGGGTTAGGGGCTTATAAACAACATTATAGAATGATGTATATAAGCCCTGAAAGGTGATGGCCGTATCTTATATCGGCCAAAACTGCTAACAAGTTCCCTATAAGGTTCACTGGCATCATCCACTGAACTGTTGCTGTTTGATCCTAGGCCACAGCTCCTGCGCATTGTGAGATTTGTCCCCCAAACAGATGAGTTTCAGAATAGCTTGCTGTCATTTCCCCCTGTGGTGTATGTCTGACGGTGACAGGATGAGGTGGTGGAGGAAGAGGTGTAGGAGGCAACCTGAACAGATAATCGTCCAGCAATTCTAAGTGGTAGCACATGGGCTACAATGCCTTCCGGCTCTGTCTCAGCCGCCACTATATTTACCAGTGGGCAGTTAGGAAGATGTAACATTCCAGGCCATGCTTACTGGTCCATGTATCGGTGGTTATGTGCACCTCGCCCCTGATTGCGCAGTGCACACCTAATTTGGTCCCCAACATGTGAGCAGGCCAAGGATGACCCGCCTGGAAAAGTAGTGGCTGCTGGGAACAATGAACTGCGAGACAGCCACCATATCCATCAGCCGGGCAGGCAGCATTTCAAAGGCTAGTAATTTGGAAATGCTGTCATTTAGGACCATGGCTCATGGATGGCTTGGGGGAGTATCTCCTTTTTCTCCCAATGGGTTGGGGAATAGAAAGCCGAACACTTCCATGGGAAGGTGTGGAGATGCTTGGGGACACTGGTGGTAATGGTGATGCTGTCACATTCTCTCTGTGGGGAGGCAGGTGGCGCTATTGATCGTGAGCAGGAGCAAGAGGTTGAGACCACAGCAGAAAAGGGAGCAGGAGGAGGTGTGTGCTCCACTGCACCTTATGCTTGGAATTCATATGCCTCATCATACAGGTGGAGCTCAGGTTCAAAACATTTAAACCCCTATTCAGGCTCTGACGGCACAGCGTGTAAACCACCTGTCACTTGTCAGCAGCACATTCCCTGAAGAAATATGACGACAGGGAGCTCTCGGAGTTGTCTGTAGTGTGCCAATTTCAGCAGCGCAATGGGCAGTAGCAGCCAACATACTGGCTAGAGGCCGCTCGCTGTGACTTTACACCCTGCTCCCTCATTTCACGTGCTGCTGTGGCGGCATGGTGACTTCCTCTTCCTCCGAACAGCGCACGTCGCTAGCATGGACTCCGCTCCATTTGAGGTTTAGGATCTCATCATCCCCCACATCATCTTCCACCAACTCCTCAACCGTAGCCTACTTGCCAGTCTACGCACTGAAGAAAGATGCTGCAGTTGGTAACTGAATTTTGTCATCGTATGACATGTCCCTTTGTGGTCCACGGACCGTGTGCACTAGCCCTCCCACGTACTTGTCCTTCAACATAACAAGTGGTTGGGTGTTATGTTAACCAATTCAGTAACACAATGGACATAGCGGTCAGAACACATACAGTGATCTGACAAACACCCAAAAATAAAGAACGAGCTCTGAGACGTGGGAACTCTGCAGACCGCAATCCCTAATCCTACCAAACCACACTAAAGGTAGCCGTGGAGCGCTCCTGACCAGAACCTAGGCGCCTCGTCACAGCCTGAGAAACTAGCTATTCCTGAAGATAGAAAAATAAGCCTACCTTGCCTCAGAGAAATTCCCCAAAGGAAAAGGCAGCCCCCCACATATAATGACTGTGAGTAAGATGAAAACACAAACATAGAGATGAAACAGATTTAGCAAAGTGAGGCCCGACTAGCTGAATAGAACGAGGATAGGGAAGATAACTTTGCGGTCAGCACAAAAACCTATAAATAACCACGCAGAGGGGACAAAAAGACCCTCCGCACCGACTAACGGTACGGAGGTCGTCCCTCTGCGTCTCAGAGCTTCCAGCAGGCGAGAAAAACCAATAAAGCAAGCTGGACTGAAAAATAGCAACAAAATAACATAAGCAAAACTTAGCTTTGCAGAGCAGCAGGCCACAGGAATGATCCAGGGAAAAAACCAGTCCAACACTGAAACATTGACAGGAAGCATAGATCAAAGCATCAGGTGGAGTTAAGTAGAGAAGAAGCCAACGAGCTCACCAGATCACCTGAGGGAGGAAACTCAAAAGCTGCAGTACCACTTTCCTCCACAAACGGAAGATCCCAAAGAGAATCAGCCGAAGTACCACTTGTGACCACAGGAGTGAACTCTGCCACAGAATTCACAAAAGTTGGGTATCAGTCTACTCAGTCAGTCTCTTCCACTTCTGGGTCAGGGCCAGGTGGATGGGCCACGGAACCGCAGCCAGCAGAGTCATCAAAAAGCAGAGGAGACTGCTACATGGCTTGGGGCTCAGACTGCTTGGCTGATTTGCAAGGGGGTGAGGTGGAAGTAAGATGACCATGTTCCTCAGGTGCCAACTGTGAACTTTCTGCTGTGGACCGGGTGGAAGTTAAAGCGAAGGAACTGGAGCCACTTCAGCCATCCTAACACCTTGTCAATATCTTGTGGCCTCATCATTCGTGCAGCGGAATTTGGGCCTACGAAAGGACACATAACGTCACCTGCTTGCACCAGGTGTTGTGTTTGGGCATGTAGCAGATACAGAACGACCACGTCCTTTCCCAACATCAACACGGCCACATCCACGTCCCCTATTTGATGCTTTCCTCAATTTTGGAAGTAGTTTTTCTAAACACTACTCGCAAAGAGATGGTAGAAGAGTAGATTTATTTGCAAAACTACTAGACAAACACACATCAGTACTCAATTTTTTTTCTTTGGCCTTGAAATGGCAACAAAACAATTGATGCCAAATTATTTATTAGCAACACACCTCACCCACCACCACTTGTGAGGTTAAAAGGTCTGGCAGATGTGTTTTCTATGCATGTCCTGAACCTGCCTGCTGCTGTAATTCCTCTAGTTTTTCCTATAAAAACACTCGCCGGTTTAGGAAAATTATTTATTTGCCCTAGAAAAGGCAACAAGATGGCAGATGCCAATTGTTTATTTCCAAGAATACTAGAGTACACACCGCAGCTTAAAAGGTACAGTACTCCACAGGCAGGGGGACACAGTAGACAACGGCTTTTTGGCATAGAATTCCCACAGGAGGGGGGGACAGAGTAGACAACGGCTTTTTGGCACAGCACTGCACAGGCGGGTGGACAGAGTAGACAACGGCTTTTTGGCATAGTATTCCCACAGGAGGTGGGACACAGTAGACAACGGCTTTTTGGCACAGTACTGCACAGGCGGGTGGACAGAGTAGACAATGGCTTTTTGGCATAGTATTCCCACAGGCGGAGGGACAGAGTAGACAACTGATTTTTGGCATAGTATTCCCACAGGAGGTGGGACAGAGTAGACAACGGCTTTTTGGCACAGTACTGCACAGGCAGGGGGACCGAGTAGACAATGGATTTTTGGCATAGTATTCCCACAGGAGGTGGGACACAGTAGACAACGGCTTTTTGGCACAGTACTCCATAGGCAGTGGGACAGAGTAGACAACGGCCTTTTGGCACAGTACTCCACAAGCGGGGGGACAGAGTAGACAACGGCTTTTTGGCACAGTACTCCCAGAGGCAGGGGGACAGAGTAGACAACATCTTTTTGGCACAGTACTCCCACAGGCGGGGAGACAGAGTAGACAACGGCTTTTTGGCACAGTACTCCCACAGGCGGGGGGACAGAGTAGACAATGGCTTTTTGGCATAGTACTCCCACAGGCGGGGGGACAGAGTAGACAACATCTTTTTGGCACAGTACTCCCACAGGCGGGGAGACAGAGTAGACAACGGCTTTTTGGCACAGTAATCCCACAGGCGGGGGGACAGAGTAGACAACGGCTTTTTGGCACAGTACTCCCACAGGCGGGGGGACAGAGTAGACAACGGCTTTTTGGCACAGTACTCCCACAGGTGGGGATTGCAGAGTGCACAGTCAGAACCTGTCCCTCACTCCCTCTGCGTTCTATCCTTATAATAAGGAAGGTGGAGCGGCACTCATGATTTAGCCTTTATACAGGCTGGATCACGTGCTGCGCCGGACAGTTACAGCCAAGCCAATAATGGGCATGGCTCTGATGGCTCCAGAAGTGCCCGTAATCTAAAAGTTTGTTGATTGGCTGTCCTGAAAACCACTTGGCCATTATATATTTGGATAATTTGGGAACGTCAATGATATTTTTTTTTTTACTTTTACCGGTAATTGTAATAAATAAAAGTCATCTTTTATTGGGGGGCGGAATTCTTCTGATTAGTCAGACCGCTCTGTCCTTTGTAGTCGTATAACAAAATTATCTAGAAAAAATGTAAAAAAAAAAAAAAAATAATAATAATTTGGTTTACATTTCCCCCTCCTCCCATCCCCCGATATCGACAAAAAAAGGAATATAAAAACATAAAAATGAAGTAAAAATGTGATGAAAAGTATTTTAATATCTAAATGGAATTATTATTACCGTACATATTTTTTAAGCGGCATTAACCCCACATTAGAGGATTAGTACATTTGCTGCTGTGTGGTCCTCCATATTATAACCCCACTCCCACCTCTTTCTGCCTATGCACAGTGTACACAGTAAGCAGCCAATCAGTGGTGTGGCGGGGTTATACGGGTTTCAGAGCACTGCTAGATCTGAAGCAAAGAAAACACTAATTGTATCAAAATTACAATAAGTAACTCAGCAAGTGACATCACTAGAATCAGGGTCTCTATCCCTACATTTTTCTGCTCTCAGATGGGGTAGCAAACATTGATAAACAGAATCAATTTAAAGCAAATTTCTGTATATTTAATTTTGCCTTGAAAACGGCTTCAATTGGAATACCATGAAACTGGAGCAAGTGTTTATACCCGTGTGTACATCTTCTAGTATGTGTAGTGATTTTCTTACATTATACTACGGCGGTGACTCATTGGGTGCTATGGATCTATTGCTACTATTAAAATACATGGCAATTATAAAAGCTAGTTAAGATAACGGATTTGGTTCCCCATTTCATTTACACAAGAACAAGCCCACCTACACAGAAAACATAATCCCCTCTCATTGTGGGCGTCCAGACACCTGTTATTATACCAGAAATAAGACAGAAATTGAGATTTGTAGTGAATATAAAATGCAGGCTTGTGCGAGGTAGACGGCACCACCCTGGGCTCCTTCACTTCATGCCGATAATACATAGCACTCCGCCACAGGGCAAACAGTGGCACCATCTGCTGAAATCCCAGCGGGTGGAAAATGAGAGAAAATATGGTTTTCTCCCTATGAGGGATGACAATTTTCATAGCTCCTTTATGATATTTTTTTTCTTCACAACTTGTTTTTTATCCTGCAAAGTATCTGCCAGCTAAAAATTAACAAATCTTCTACAAAGACTTCGGAGAAGTATCACCCTCCATGCAATTATTTCTTGACCCGCGAGATTGAGAATGCCAGGTTTTGACCTTACATGGGAAGTAATACCATGCTGTCGCCGTCATTATGAAACATTGCTGGAGCCCAAGCTTGAAATCCAGCTAAACTTATGGCATGTACTGAGACCATGACCACTGCAAGAGATCCAGAATGCAGCCCTTACAAATGAGGAGGAATGCTGGTCTTAAAGGGAGTCCGATCTAACGTCTGCCATAGCTGTGCATTGCTGGAAGCTTAATCTTTGCATTTCATTTACCCTATTATAGTCATATCATGAATGTGTCGCCATAAAATTACCTGCTCAAATCAGGTTTTTGTGTTACATTAATTATTTTTTTCATATTATGATCATTAAATAAAAAAAAAAAAATACATTTAGCAATCATACACTTTTCAAAGTGTCTGTCACTATTACTACAGTAAAGGTACCTTCACACATAACGATTTCGTTAACGGTATCGTTGCTTTTTGTGACGTAGTAACGATATAGTTAACAAAATTGTTATGCGTGACAGCGACCAACGATCAGGCCCCTGCTGGGAGATCGTTGGTCGCTGGGAATGATCAGGACCTTTTTTTGGTCGCTGATCACCCGCTGTCATCGCTGAATCGGCGTGTGTGACGCCGATCCAGCGATGTGTTCACTGGTAACCAGGGTAAATATTGGGTTACTAAGCGCAGGGCCGCGCTTAGTAACCCGATATTTACCCTGGTTACCATTGTAAAAGTAAAAAAAAAACAAAAAACAAAAAAAAAAAACACTACATACTCACATTCCGTTGTCTGTCACGTCCCCCGGCGTCAGCTTCCCTGCACTGACTGTCAGCGCCGGCCGGTCGTAAAGCAGAGCACAGCGGTGACGTCACCGCTCTGCTTTACGGCCGGCGCTGACACAGTGCAGGGAAGCTGACGCCGGGGGACGTGACAGACAACGGAATGTGAGTATGTAGTGTTTTTTTTTTTTACTTTTACAATGGTAACCAGGGTAAATATCGGGTTACTAAGCGCGGCCCTGAACTTAGTAACCCAATGTTTACCCTGGTTACCCAGGGACTTCGGCATAGTTGAAGACAGTTTCAACGATGCCGAAGTTGTTCCCCTGATCGTTGGTCGCTGGAGAGAGCTGTCTGTGTGACAGCTCCCCAGCGACCACACAACGAGTTACCAATGATCACGGCCAGGTCGTATCGCTGGTCGTGATCGTTGGTAAATAGTTTAGTGTAACGGTACCTTAAGAGCTTTCAGCGGGCTCCTTATCATCAGAGGCAAGAATACAATGACAGGTAACACCTCTATACACAGGATGTCAGAGCTGATCCTGACCCTCCTCTCCTCACAATGGCCTTTCCACAAGCTCAATAAATGCTTAAAAAAACAAAAGATAGGGTAAGGCCATGTTCACACGTTCCTGATTTCCATCCTTTTTTTTCTGCACTAAAAACCGCAGCTCTTGGCAGAAAACGCAGGTCCTTTTTTTGATGCGTTTTTGGTGCGTTTTTTGATGCGTTTTTAGTGCGTTTTTTAATGCAGTTTTCTATGCAGAGTCTGTGTGTTTTCTAGGGAGTTTTTTAGGGTTAAAATGGCTGAAAATACCCTAACCCTACCCCTATTCTAACCTTAGTGGAAAAAAAAAAAATCTTTATTTTTTTATTGTCCCTACCTATGGGGGTGACAAAGGGGGGGGGGGGGGTCATTTACTATTTTTTTATTTTGATCACTGAGATATAACCTATCTCAGTGATCAAAATGCACTTTGGAACGAATCTGCCGGCCGGCAGATTCGGCGGGCGCACTGCGCATGCACCCGCCATTTTGCAAGATGGCGGCGCCCAGGGAGAAGACGGCCGGACGGACACCGGGAGGCCGGGTAAGTATAAGGGGGGGGAGATGAGGGCACGGGGGGGGGGTGGCATCGGAGCATGGGGGGGTGGGATTGGGGCACGGGGGGCAGCCACACTGCAGCGGTTCTGCACCACAAACCGCAGATATATTTTTGATCTGCGGGTTTTACTGCGGGTTTGACCTCACAATGGAGGTCAATGGGTGCAGAACCGCTGCAGTTTTGCAAAAAGAAGTGACCTGGTACTTCTTTTTTACCGCAGCTATTCAGCGCGGCTTTTTTTCCCGATTCCCGCATCATGTGCACAGTGGTTCCTGTTTTCCATAGGGTACAGTGTACTGTACCCTGCATGGAAAATAGCTGCGGAGCCGCAGCGGCAAAATCGCGGCGGTTCCGCAGTAAAAAACGCACTGTGTGAACATGGCCTAAGTGTTTGTTCATTGTGGCTAACGGACACCTGGATTTTCTGAAACAACAAAAAGGATTAAGGATGTCAGGATCAAGAACTAGAGTAGCTCGAAACGCATCGACTGTAGCGCTAATATGTCTTTTTAACTTTTGTTTTTTCATGTTTCAATCTACAAATGAACGCAATGTTTTAATTAACCTTGCGTTTGCTGGATTTTCCACATTTTTTTTTCAGGGTAAGCATATGCATTGTGGCTAACGGCCATCTGGATTTTTTGAAACAACAAAAAGTTAAAAAGTCTAAAAAAGTCACAAATGGCCAATCTGAAAATGTAACTGTTTCTAATTTTTATTTGGCATAAAAATCAGATTTAAACAATAGATCAATTTCTGAGAACATGTTCCCTTAAGAGTAGCTTTCTTTCTAAATGTAAATGGATTGTCTTGTTACGCTTTCTTCTGGAGTGGCATCAGAAGAAAGGAGACAGGGAGGAGATTGAGCGCGACTGCACCCACACCGGGAGCATTCGGATAGCGCTCGCTCTGGGAAGAGATGGCTGAGAAGCAGGGGAAGGGTCCCAATACGCAAATGAGGAAGCATCACAATGCACCAAACTCTTGGCTGAGCCGAGGGTGCACCAAAGATGCCTCATTTGCATAGGTCTTAAAAATTATTGTATTATTTATTTTATTTAGATAGGATTTGCTCACCTGGAGGGGTTGGGACAGTCACAACCCCTTTGTAAACTTGTATGACAACGGCTGCTGCACAATGGGCCTATCATTGTGGTTTGTCCTGAAGAAGAGGTATGATTACCCCAAAAAGCGTTGACAAAAAACTACATCTGGTCTCTTATCGTATATTAGATCCTCGGCAATGATGGTTTACATCCACTTTTACCTCCAAGTTTGTACTTTAAAGATTATTTTCTCAGGCACCGTACCAGTAATAGCTCCAGTGCCAGTATGGTTGCTATAAGGGCTACTTCACCTATAACACTGTACAGCCCATTTAAAATGAATTTTTGGGTGGCGTGACTCAATTAATAGAAGCTACAATAGAGAGGCCAATTACTGGCACCTACATGCAGATTTCTGTTCCGGCTTTGTTTTTTAGTAGATCATTTCAGGAAGAGTGCGGGGTGCTCGCCATGCTTGGCAGGGGCGGTCTATGCTGGTGCCACTGGGATGGGTGACAGCCTGGCTCTAGTCTTCTATGAGCGTGAGCACCCAACCAACAAATGCATGGGAGGCTGCAAAACCTTGTCGCCAGGGCCAATTTTCTTGTTGACATGACAACTTGGTGACCAGTCCCTATTATGGCTAGATTTATTAAGAATATTGTAAAGAGAAATTGTACCAGGAGAACCTTTTTAGAGGATCAGTGAGAGACCCTTTCAAAGTGGTCCCACAATATACAGAATTAATGTTTCGTGAGACCATACCTTAGATATTTTTGCACGTGGCAACCAGCATGTTATTTTTACTGTAATATAATATTACATCTTTATGCAGTGAAAGTGTTAGTTACTCACCGGTTAATGGTATTTTTCGAAGTCCATGACAGCACCACCTGAGAAGGGGATCTGCCCTTCAGGAACAGGAAACCTACAGATACATAGGGGCGGCACTTCTCCCACGCATCAGTTGGATTACAGAGCACAAGAGGACCACCAAGGTTAATTACATGGTTTATATACAATACTATTACTACTAACTATTTACCACACATGGATCATAAGAGGAAGAAGTGCACACCCAGAACTGAAGAAAGGGAAGAAATCTATGGGTGCTGTCATGGACTTAGAAAAATACTGTTAACTGGTGAGTAACTAAGACTTTATTCGAACATCCATGACAGCACCACCTGAGAGAATTACAGAGAGTAACAACTATTTTAGGGAGGGACTACAGCCTGCAGCACCCTTACACCAAAGGAGAGGTCTGAGGAAGCACCCAGGTCTAGTCTTTAATGATTGAAAAACATGCTCGGAGAGGACCAAGTGGCTGCCTTACATATTTGGTCAATCAAAACCTCCTATCTCTCCGCCCACGAGGTTGCCATGGCTCTAGTGGAATGCTCCCTTAGTTCTCCAGGTGCCGACCTGCCCTTTGAGATGTATGCTAGCTAAATAGCTTCCCTGATTGCCCTAAGGCCCTTCCTAGTGCCCTGATAGGAGACAAACAAGGCGTTATCTTTTTTCCAGGGATCAGTAACCGCTAGGTATTCCAGGAGACATCTGCTAACGTCTAGGGCAGTGTTCCCCAACTCCAGTCCTCAAGAGCCACCAAACAGGTCATGTTTTCAGGATTTCCTTAGTATTGCACAGTTGATGAAATTATTGCCTGGCAGGTGATGCCAATCCTGCGCAATACTAAGGAAATCCTGAAACCATGACCTGTTGGTGGCTCTTGAGGACTGGAGTTGGTGAACACTGGTCTAGGGTGTGTAGTTTCTTTTCCTTTTCGGTACCAGGATTAGGGAGGAAGGAAGGACTATTTCCTGCGTCCTATGGAAACTGGAAATTACTTTAGGCAGATATGCCGGATCAGGTCTAAGTATTACCATGTCTTCTTTGAATTGCATATAAGGAGGAAGCCTAGATAACGCCTGGATGTCACTTACTCTACGACCAGACGTCAGTGCTACCAGGAAGGCTACTTTAAAGGGACAGGTTTTTATGGAGGCCGCTGAAATAGGTTCAAATGGGGCTTCTGTCATGGCCGTGAGGACTAGGTTTAAATCCCATGGCATGACCCTATTTTTTACTGCTGGTCTGGATGTACTTACTGCCTTAATGAACCTACTGATCCAGTAATTACCGGCGATGTTGCAGCTAAAAAGAGCCCCTAAGGCTGACATTTGCACTTGAAGGGTACTAGTGGAAAGCCCCATGTCCAGACCTTTTTGTAGGAATTCTAGGATCTGAATTATTGGTGCTGATTGACCAGCTACCACCCCTGAGTCTTGAAGAAACCGTTTCCAGATTCTGACGTAAATATGAGTTGTAATTACTTTCCTGCTTTTAAGAAGGGTATTAATCAAGCATGGGGAGAAACCTCTATCCTTCAGCAGTGACCGTTCAAAATCCACAACATCAGACGAAGGCCACTGGGCCCTGGGATAGGAGACCCGGGATGTCTGGTAGGACCCACAGGTCGGACATCGACATAGTCCTGAGGCATGAGAACCATGCCCTCCTGGGCCAAAACGGAGCAATTACTATAATCCTCGCCCTGTCTTTCCTGATTTTCCTCGTACCAGGGGTAGTAGAGACAGGGGAGGGAAGGCATATGCTAGCCTGAAGTTCCACTTTATCAAAAAAGCATCTACTGCCAAAGGGTCTTCTCTGGGATTTAGTGAGCAAAATTGCCTGACTTTTCTGTTCTCCCTGGTGGTGAAGAGATCCACCTCAGGTTGACCCCACTTTTGCAGAATCAGGTCGAAGATGGAGGTTTTTAGGGACCATTCCCCTTGTTTTAGAAAATTGCAGCTTAAGTAATCCGCTGTAATGTTTTCTCTTCCTTTTATGTGCAGAGCGGTTAAAGTCAGAAAAATGCTGCTCTGCCAGTTGGAACAAACGTTCTGCTACATTCATCAGGGGTCTGGAATAAGTCCCGCCTTGGTGGTTGATATACGCCACCAGCGCCGGCGTCAGCACCCGGCGTACCCGGGCAAGTGCTGGGGCCCTGGCGAGACATGGGGGCCCATTCAGGGCCAGCGTTAGGGGCAGGCAGCTGCCAGTGCCTAGGGCCCCCACTCCCCCAGGGGCCCTCAGCTAGCGGCACATCACGCAGCTGCTATGGGGCCCCTGTGAGGCAGGGGGGTCGCCTGTCGCAAGCGCCAACTCCCCAGTCGCCGCTTCGAACTTTACCGGCGTCTGCCGGTAAAGTTCAAAGCAAATGATGGAGGAGAGAGCGTCACCTGACACTCCCTCTCCCATCATTCCCCACTCTGCCTCTGACACTGCGGGTGCGCGATGACGTCATCGCGCACTCGCTGTCTGTCAGGCAGTGCAGTTGCAGCCACCGAGACCGGAGCAGGGAGGGAGCAGCGCGGCGTGGGCACGTTGAGAGGTGAGGAGTGGTTTTTTTTTGTAACTAACAGTGAGTACTGGACTATGGGGCCATTCTTGGGGGGAGGGGGGCTGTGCTGTATACTACATGTCTGTGCTATATACTACATGGCTGTGTTATGTACTACTTGGGCCGTATTATATACTACGTGGGCTGTTATATGCTACGTGGGCTGTTATATGCTACGTGGGCTGTGCTATATACTACATGGCTGTTCTATATACTACGTGGGCCGTGTTATATACTATGTGGCTGTGCTATTTACTATATGGGTTGTTATATGCTACGTGGCCTGTGCTATATACTACATGGCTGTTCTACATACTACATGGGCTGTGTTATATAATATGTGGCTGTTATATGCTACGTGGGCTGTGCTATATACTACGTGGCTGTGTTATATTCTACGTGGGCTGTTATATACTACATGGCTGTGTTATATGCTACGTGGCTGTGCTATATACTACATGGCTGTACTATATGCTACGTGGGCTGTGCTATATACTACATGGCTGTGTTTATATGCGATTATGAATCGTGGTATGTGTTAAAGGGGGGGCCCACAGACTCTTTCGCCTGGGGCCCTCAAAAACCTGGAGCCGGCCCTGTACGCCACAGCGACCTGATTGTCGGAGAACACTCGTACGTGATGACCCTGATGATGCTCCCACAGTCCCTGGACTAAAACCTCACCCATATGAGCCCCTCAACCGGAAGGGCTCGCGTCCGTGGTTACTATACAGGTTATGTTACATTCCCAGGGCACCCCTCTGGATAGATTGTTTCGCTCTAGCCAGCAATCGAGGGATTTTATAGTATTTCAAAATTTTCTGATGTAACAAAATCTTGCTCTGTAGTTTCCTTGTATGGAACTGGGCCCACCGGACCGCGGGAATACAGGATGAGAGAGACCTAAAAAAAGACATAGCTTTCCTGAGGGACATAGTGGGGTTATTGGAGGCGTTCAGGACCTGATAGTGTAGGCGAACTAACTTTTCCGGAGGCAGACGGCATTCCTGATTCTGAGAATCTAAGATTAGGCCTAAGAATTGCTGAACTCTCATGGGCTGCAGCTGGGATTTTTTGATGTTTAGCAGCCACCCTAACCGCTCCAAGGCAGACATTGCTTTTTGTAATTGCACCACCAAAATCAAATACGTCAAGATCCTAAATTACCAAAAAGAACCAAAAAAGAAAAAACAAGGATCCCTAAAATATAACTTTTAATGTATAAAGTTTAAAAAGGTATTCCAAAATTGGAGACAAGTAGCAAAAATACAAATACAAGTTATATTTTAGAGAGCCTTGTTTTTTCTTATTTGGTTCTTTTTGTAATTGCGCCAAACAATGTTCCGCTGTTTTGCCTATAATAAGGAAGTCATCGAGGTAGGGGATCACCAGAATGTGATAGCCATAACCTCGGCTATAACCTTAGTGAACACTCGGGGGGTGACTGCAATACCAAAGGGAAGTGCAACATATTGGAAATGCTGGACCGACCCCTCTAAATGAACCACCACTCTAGGGAATAGCTGGTGAGCTGTATGAATGGGTATATGGTAGTTGGCGTCTTTCAGATCTAACACCACCATAAAGCAGTTTTCAAACAACAATTTTATTGTGGGATTGTTTTAATTTTTAACGGCAGTATGACCAGAAATTCATTGAGGTCTCAGATTTATTATGGTTCTAAAGGAGCCGCATGGCTTATGAACTAGGAACAGAGGGGAGTAGAAACCTCTGCCCCTTTCTTCCTCCGACACTTCTGTCAGGACTTTTTTGCTGCAAAGGTCATGAATTTCGGCTTCAAGGGCTGCCTGCTCCAATGGGGAAGGTCTGAGTGGGGTAACCATAAACCTGTTTCGGGGGATACAGGAAAATTCTAACCGTAGTCCTGTGGCTATTAACCCCAGGATCCAGTTGCTATTGGAAACTAGGGACCAGGCCAGGTAAAAGGCAGTTAGCCTACCTCCTACCGGAGCCGCTAGTCATTAGGGTGGTTTCTTAGCCTCACAAGGTGCTCCTTTCTGGCGCCCCCCACCTCCAAACATTAATCCAATACCTCTCCTTTTTTCATCCCATCTGCCTTGATCTCTGGACGACTTTCTACGGAAAAAATCTTTTCATGGTGAAGGGACGCCTATAAGAAGGGTCGGCAGACTGGGGAATTTCTTTTTATCGTCTCCAGCTTTATCCAGAAGTTCATCCAGAACTGGGCCGAACAGATATTCTCCCTCACATGGAGTGGAGCAGAGATGGGATCTGGCCTGGATGTCCTCTGGTCAACACTTCAGCCACAGACCCCTTCATGCAGAATTTGATAGTCCTGAGGCCCTGGCCGCCATCCTTGCAGAGTCTGCCGAAGCATCAGCTAAAAAGGCTGCGGCGCTCTGAATTATTGGCAGGGACTTCCAGATGGATTCTCTCGAGGCTCCATCTTCTAACTGGGATTCAAGCTGGTCCAGCAAGAACATCATGGATCTGGCTGTGCATGTATCAGCCACCGCCGGTCTTAGTGCACCAGCTGACACTTCCCATGTCCCTTTCAGAAATGAGTCTGCTTTCTTATCCATCGGATCTTTTAAGGAGGCCATATCATCAAAGGGAATGGAGGATTTTTTGGAGGCTTTAGCTACAGCTGCGTCCAGCTTTGGGGCTTTATCCCATCTGTTCACCAAATGTCCTCGAAGGGATATCTGTTTGAAGGCTGGTGGTAGAGAGCCCTTTTTTTCTGGCTTCTTCCACTCTCTATTTATCAAGCCCTGAATTCTGTCATTTAGCGGAAAAGATTTGCGTTTCTTAGGGTCAAGGCCGCCGAACATCAGAACTTGTGCTGAAAGTTCCGGTTTTGTGTCAGTTACTCCCATACCCCCATAGTGGACCTTACTGATTTGACCAATTTGTCCATTTGATCTAGAGGGAAGCAAAAATGGTTGGAGTTCTCTTCTGAAGATGACGCAGAAGAAGAGGCAGAGGCCTCTGAAAAATATTCGCCTTTCCTAGGGGCAGCTGAGGAGTCTGACCTGGAGAAACTTGCTCCTCTTTGAAGATTCCCCTTGAGATAGGGACTTTAGGGAATCATTAACTTCCATCCTAATCATTTCCCTTAGGCTTGCGGTGAAGTCAGGGGTTTCTTCCGCCACCTGTAGAAGTGGGGTAAGTGTAAAGGACTACGTCTTAACTACGGACTACCGCTCCCCCTTTATTTAACCCCCTACCGTTTGTCAC
This sequence comes from Ranitomeya imitator, assembly GCF_032444005.1. NCBI lineage: Eukaryota > Metazoa > Chordata > Amphibia > Anura > Dendrobatidae > Ranitomeya > Ranitomeya imitator. The sequence goes on along the minus strand of NC_091288.1, from coordinate 81,207,884 downwards.
AAACATGGCTGACAACTTTTTAGGGCAGGCATCTGGCAAGGAACAACTGCAAAGGGCACATTCCCTGTTTTTCGTTTTACCAGAGCATTTCTTCCCCTAGAGAAATAAATAAGGGAACACTGCATCAGGGTACATTCACAAAGAGCTCTTACCCAAGCAGTAGCGGTAGGTACCGGATCACGGGGGGAGCCGTTATGACCTGGTGGTGAGAACAATAATGGACCTGGTGGTTAAGAGCACACGGAATGACCTGATAGTTACTAATAATACAGGACAAGCTCTGAGACGTGGGAACTCTGTTGACCGCAATCCCTAAACCTATCACACGCACTAGAAATAGCCGTGGAGCGCTCCTGACGCTCCCTAGGCGCCTCGTCACAGCCTAAGGAACTAGCTAGCCCTAAAGATAGAAAAATAAAGCCTACCTTGCCTCAGAGAAATTCCCCAAAGGAACAGGCAGCCCCCCACATATAATGACTGGGAGTTAAGATGAAAATTACAAACACAGAGATGAAATAGATTTAGCAAAGTGAGGCCCGACTTACTGAACAGACAGAGGATAGGAAAGGTAACTTTGCGGTCAGCACAAAAAACTACAAAAAGACCACGCAGAGGGCGCAAAAAGACCCTCCGCACCGACTCACGGTGCGGAGGCGCTCCCTCTGCGTCCCAGAGCTTCCAGCAAGCAAGACAAAAATCAAAATAGCAAGCTGGACAGAAAAAATAGCAAACAGAGAAAAACAAGCAGGAACTTAGCTTCTGCTGGGAAGACAGGTCACAAGAACGATCCAGGAGCGAACTAGACCAATACTGGAACATTGACAGGTGGAATGGAGCAATGATCTAGGTGGAGTTAAATAGAGCAGCCAGCTAACGAATTAACCTCGTCACCTGTGGAAGGAACCTCAGAAGCCGCAGCTCCACTCACAACCACCAGAGGAAGCCCATGGACAGAACCAGCCGAAGTACCATTCATGACCACAGGAGGGAGCTTAACAACAGAATTCACAACAGTACCCCCCCCCCTTCAGGAGGGGTCACCGAACCCTCACCAGAGCCCCCAGGCCGACCAGGACGAGCCAAATGAAAGGCACGAACCAGATCGGCAGCATGAACATCAGAGGCAAAGACCCAGGAATTATCTTTCTGACCATAACCCTTCCACTTGACCAGGTACTGGAGTTTCCGTCTCGAAATACGAGAATCCAAAATCTTCTCCACCACATACTCCCACTCCCCCTCAACCAACACTGGGGCAGGAGGATCAACGGATGGAACCACAGGCGCCACTCCTCGAATGCCCACTTCATGGCCAACAACTCTCGATTGCCAACCTCATAATTGCGCTCAGTAGGCGAAAACTTTCTAGAAAAGAAGGCACATGGTTTCATCACCGAGCCATCAGAACTTCTTTGTGACAAAACAGCTCCTGCTCCAATCTCAGAAGCATCAACCTCGACCTGAAACGGGAGCGAAACATCTGGCTGGCACAACACAGGGGCAGAAGAAAAACGACGCTTCAACTCCTGAAAAGCTTCCACAGCCGCAGAAGACCAATTGACCACATCAGCACCCTTCTTGGTCAAATCAGTCAACGGTTTAGCAACACTAGAAAAATTACTGATGAAGCGACGATAAAAATTAGCAAAGTCCAGGAACTCTTGCAGACTCTTCACAGATGTCGGCTGAGTCCAATCATAAATGGCCTGGACTTTAACAGGGTCCATCTCGATAGTAGAAGGGGAAAAAATGAAACCCAAAAATGAAACCTTCTGAACTCCAAAGAGACACTTAGACCCCTTCACAAACAAAGAATTAGCATGAAGGACCTGGAACACCATTCTGACCTGCTTCACGTGAGACTCCAAATCATCCGAGAAGACCAAAATATCATCCAAATATACAATCAGGAATTTATCCAGGTACTCTCGGAAGATGTCATGCATAAAGGACTGAAATACTGATGGAGCATTGGAAAGCCCGAATGGCATAACCAGGTACTCAAAATGGCCCTCGGGCGTATTAAATGCTGTTTTCCATTCATCGCCCTGTTTAATACGCACAAGATTATACGCACCACGAAGATCTATCTTGGTGAACCAACTAGCCCCCTTAATCCGAGCAAATAAATCAGACAGCAGCGGCAAAGGGTACTGAAATTTGACCATGATCTTATTAAGAAGGCAGTAATCAATACAACGTCTCAAAGAACCATCCTTCTTGGCCACAAAAAAGAACCCTGCTCCCAATGGTGACGATGACGGGCGAATATGACCCTTCTCCAAGGATTCCTTTATATAACTCCGCATAGCGGCGTGTTCTGGCACAGATAAATTGAAGTGTCGGCCCTTAAGAAACTTACTACCAGGAATCAAATTGATAGCACAATCGCAATCCCTATGAGGAGGTAGGGCACTGGATTTGGGCTCATCAAATACATCCCGGTAATCCGACAAAAACTCCGGGACTTCAGAAGGGGTGGATGACGAAATAGACAAAAATGGAACATCACCATGTACCCCCTGACAACCCCAGCCGGACACAGACATAGATTTCCAATCCAATACTGGATTATGGACCTGTATCCATGGCAACCCCAAAACGACCACATCATGCAGATTATGCAACACCAAAAAGCGAATATCCTCCTGATGTGCAGGAGCCATGCACATGGTCAATTGGGTCCAGTACTGGGGCTTATTCTTGGCCAAAGGCGTAGCATCAATTCCTCTCAATGGAATAGGATACTGCAAGGGCTCCAAGAAAAAACCACAGCGCCTAGCAAACTCCAAGTCCATCAAATTCAGGGCAGCGCCTGAATACACAACTGCCATAACAGAATAGGATGACAAAGACCAAATCAGAGTAACGGACAAAAGAAATTTCGACTGTACCGTACCAATGGTGGCAGACCTAGCGAAACGCTTAGGACAATCAGAGATAGCATGAGTGGAATCACCACAGTAAAAACATAGCCCATTCCGACGTCTGTGTTCTTGCCGTTCAGCTCTGGTCAAAGTCCTATCACATTGCATAGGCTCAGGTCTATGCTCAGATAATACCGCCAAATGGTGCACAACTTTACGCTCACGCAAGCGTCGATCGATCTGAATGGCCAAAGACATAGACTCATTCAGACCAGCAGGCATGGGAAATCCCACCATGACATCCTTAAGGGCTTCAGAGAGACCCTTTCTGAAAATTGCTGCCAGCGCACATTCATTCCACTGACTGAGTACAGACCACTTCCTAAACTTCTGACAATATATCTCTACCTCATCCTGACCCTGACACAGAGCCAGCAAGATTTTCTCTGCCTGATCCACTGAATTTGGTTAATCATAAAGCAATCCGAGCGCCAGAAAAAATGCATCAACATCACGCAATGCCGGATCTCCTGGCGCAAGGGAAAATGCCCAGTCTTGAGGGTCGCCACGTAACAAAGAAATAATGATTTTCACTTGTTGAACAGGGTCACCTGAGGAGCGAGGTTTCAAAGCAAGAAACAATTTACAATTATTTTTGAAATTCAGAAACTTAGATCTATCCCCAAAAAACAAATCAGGAATTGGAATCCTGGGCTCTGACATCGGATTCTGAACCACAAAATCTTGAATGTTTTGTACCCTTTGTAGCGATTTCACTCACTCAGCTGCGACGGCTGACACTCAGGAGACGTGTTCCTTTAAAGTTCACTGGGTTTATTGCTTCATAAACCATGTGGCAAAACAACAGAAAGCAAAATAGCCTTTGGTTCAGGCAAAGGAAAACAAGTGTCCAGTTCATCCGGCTCAGTCCTGAAGCCGTAACACACTCAGGAGGGTTTCACCTCCACACATATCTCCTGTGTAAAGGATTAGCCAGTCTTATATAGGACTAACCACACCCAGTAATCTATCACATGATTAGCCATGTGGTCTGACATCACCACAGGTCCTGAAACACAAACATATGGTTATATAAAACAACGCAATATTCCGGGCTACATTACAGCAACAAGGCACTTATGTGGCACATACCTCCCATCGACTACACACCCTTTAGCCATGCTACACCTTGCAGTGAGATTATCCATACAAGAGGACAGACCTTGAATGTCCATATCTACACCTGTATCCTGAACCACCCAGAGGTAAAGGGGAAAAGAGAGACAAAACACACTGCAAAGAAAAAAAAATGGTCTCAGAACTTCTCTTATCCCTCTATTGAGATGCACCTGTACTGTTATGACCTGGTGGTGAGGACAATAATGGACCTGGTGGTTAAGAGCACACGGAATGACCTGATAGTTACTAATAATACAGGACAAGCTCTGAGACGTGGGAACTCTGCTGACCGCAATCCCTAAACCTATCACACACACTAGAAATAGCCGTGGAGCGCTCCTGACGCTCCCTAGGCACCTCGTCACAGCCTAAGGAACTAGCTAGCCCTAAAGATAGAAAAATAAAGCCTACCTTGCCTCAGAGAAATTCCCCAAAGGAACAGGCAGCCCCCCACATATAATGACTGAGTTAAGATGAAAATTACAAACACAGAGATGAAATAGATTTAGCAAAGTGAGGCCCGACTTACTGAACAGACAGAGGATAGGAAAGGTAACTTTGCGGTCAGCACAAAAAACTACAAAAAGACCATGCAGAGGGCGCAAAAAGACCCTCCGCACCGACTCACGGTGCGGAAGCGCTCCCTCTGCGTCCCAGAGCTTCCAGCAAGCAAGACAAAAATCAAAATAGCAAGCTGGACGGAAAAAATAGCAAACAGAGAAAAACAAGTAGGAACTTAGCTTCTGCTGGTAAGACAGGTCACAAGAACGATCCAGGAGCGAACTAGACCAATACTGGAACATTGACAGGTGGAATGGAGCAATGATCTAGGTGGAGTTAAATAGAGCAGCCAGCTAACGAATTAACCTCGTCACCTGTGGAAGGAACCTCAGAAGCCGCAGCTCCACTCACAACCACCAGAGGAAGCCCATGGACAGAACCAGCCGAAGTACCATTCATGACCACAGGAGGGAGCTTAACAACAGAATTCACATCAGGGAGCGAGCTGAATCCTTCAGCCTGGAAGAACCTTTGCGGCTGGGCTGCTCATTTCGTCCTCGGTTTTTCATCTGGGGTTTTGCATGGAACCTCTGAGGCACGTTCCTGATCCTGCTCCAGCACCACGGGAGCTTCCGGCTCAGCCATTGCTGCAATGGGCCAAAAGCAGCCCTGCAGCATCTCCTGTAGCTTTTTATAGCCCTCCCCGCGTCACTTCCGGCGCTCAAATGAACGCGCGGGGACGTGCAGGAGGACAGCGGCGCGGCACCAAGGCCCGGCTCCGGCCCCACCATGCCAGTCGGCACCAGACGACGGCCCGGACCACAGGACAACCGCACACCAGGACGACCAGGGCGTACCGGGGGGGAATACTTTCTTACTGGCAGTGGCTCTGGAGACTGATATCCTCCTGACCCCGCTCCACCTGCTCCGCACACTGTCATGGAGCCATGTCCGGGACCACCGTGGCGCTTCCAAGGACTCGGCACTGACCGAGGTAGGAGACTCCCCCAGGTACCCGAGTAGAACAGCCGGTCTGGGAATACTGACGATCGAAAATGGACGATCTGTAGGGCATCCTGTCCTCTAGGAACAGGAAAACAACTGATGCATGGGAGAGGTGCCGACCTTATGTATCTGTAGGTTTCCTGTTCCTGAAGGGCGGATCCCCTCAGGTGGTGCTGTCATGGACTTTCAAATAAAAAAAAAAATACTGATAGTGTTGCCACTTTTAATTGTGAATATTTCACTTTGAAACCAGTAAAGGGAGTCTGTCAGTAGAAAATGACCGTCCAAACCAAGCACAGCATCTTGTACAGCATGAAGCCATAATAATCATTTCCTTAGTGTCCATACCTGCTGCTGCATTTGTCCTTTATTCTGTTATTCTGAGGAGGCGCTGGGTGCACCCTTGGGTTGGCCGAGCAATTCAGTGTCATTTCATCCATGTCCTCCCAGACAGACTGATACAGAGGGGCGAGGACCCTTACATTCTACAGGAATGATATGCTGATTCTGTCTGTACATAATGAAGGAAATGTATTCGGCCAACTACAGCTCCTGTCGCAGCGGTAAGTGGCTTATTCCTGCACAGGGGCCCACCCGGGGATTCACCTGTTCTCCTGTGGGCCAGTCCTAGTCTGCATATAACACATTGTTTAGGTCATGGCCATTTCAACCTCCTGATTGCTCCTGCCTCTTTCACTGACAGTCTTTGTGATGGGAACATTTCGTTTTATGTCTTAAGGCCAGCATGTACTAGAAGTAATCCTAATGAATGGCTTTTTATAGCTGGCACTGTCTGTAAGAGATATCTCCTAACAGAACTGACGATGTCTGGCTAAGTACCCAGCACAATGGCGCCTTCATTCGTCCCCTTACAGATTTATTCTTCTGACCCTATATTAAGCTCTTTGAGTACAATTCTGGAATTCACAATCCTGATGCTACTTTATGAGAAAATAATGAATATTAGACATTCCTAAAAGAAGATATAATGGGGTGTTTTATCACATGAAATGGAAATGTGATGGACTTTAAACTAATGGGATTCCCACTTTCATGTTGTCTGGCAGCCAGCTAGTCCATAGCGGACCATCGATCTAGAAAAACAAAATTTATGCTGCACCCTACGCTGTTCTGCCGGAGTAAGCAATAAGGAATTGAACATATTAAATCCCAGCAGGCAGTATACACAACAATGGTTATGGGATCCATATGAGACCACCATTCTTAATTATCTCTGCCAGTTCAGTGATCAGTCAATCCCCTAAAAGAGGATTTGTCTTCGGGTTTTTCAAATGTAAATTGAGTATCTCCCCCAATTGCCGCTGCTCCACTGATTCTGGAACAGTTCTTCTTTTCCCAATGTGCCCCACCATTGCAACATTACGGCCTCTGCTAATAATGGTGAACATTTTCCCTTCAACCAATTGGGCGTGCACCCCAGAACTGCTCTGTGGGCGTTTGCTTTTCCTCCTCTGACACAGGCTAGACACGCCCACAGAGATGTTCAGTGGTATACGCCTAGTTGGCTGAAGAGAAAATCTGCACCATTACTACTGGGGGCATAACTTTTTAACAGAAGGGCATAGAAGAAAAACTAAAACTGTTCCAGTATCAATGAGGAATTGTCAATTGGAGGCCCTAAATTGCAAAAAAAATAAAAAAAATAAATACAGTTAAATATGTATACATTTTAAATGCCTTGTCCTTAACTTGGACAACCCCATCTCAATCCATAAGTTTGCCCAGAGTAATATAATAACACTTATACACTCACCTCCGATGCCAGCACTGTGTGTCCCAGGGCTCGCGTAATGTAACAGTGCTGCTGTTCTTTCACTTCCTCTGTATGTATTACGTCCGAAGGCAGTGACAGCGAGGTGGCTGCAGGTATCATCCTTATATCATGTGATCCCTGAGGCCAATCAGTTTACCTGCCTTCGGACGTAACGCATACATATGGAGGTAGTGAGAGCAGCAGCACTATTACGTCACACGAGCCCCGGGAGAGACAGAACAGACAGCGGTGGAGCGCCGCCGCAGGAGAGAGTAAAAGTTCTTATTTTACTGTGGGGGGACAGGGATTCAGAACAGGAAGGGATTCTCTGTGGAATGGACAACCCCTTTAAGAAAACCTTTTTCTCACATGTTATAAAAAAAAGAAAAGAAAATGTTACCCACCTGTCACTATTTATATATGACATTATATTCCTACTAGCTATTGAACCCGTTCTACGCCCGGGTGGCGAGCATTTATATTGGTATATGGTCTCCATCCTGGTATTTGCTGCTCCATCCTACGTCCCCATCCTGTCATGTGCTGCACCCATCCTGCACCCCCATTCTGTCATGTGCTGCACCCATCCTGCGCCCCCATCCTGTCATGTGCTGCACCCATCCTGCGTCCCCATCCTGTCATGTGCTGCACCCATCCTGCGCCCCCATTCTGTCATGTGCTGCACCCATCCTGCGCCCCCATCCTGTCATGTGCTGCACCCATCCTGCGCCCCCATCCTGTCATGTGCTGCACCCATCCTGCGCCCCCATCCTGTCATGTGCTGCTTCATCCTGCGTCCCCATCCTGTCATGTGATGCTCCCATCCTGCACCTCCATTCTGTCATGTGCTGCACCCATCCTGCGCCCCCATCCTATCATGTGCTGCACCCATCCTGCGCCCCCATCCTGTCATGTGCTGCTCCCATACTGCACCCCCATCCTGTCATGTGCTGCACCCATCCTGCGCCACCATTCTTTAATTTGCTGCTCCCATCCATATGCCCCATACGCTGCTCCATAAAGGTTTATGGCCCCCATAAGATGCTCCATAGTATATGCCCCGTACACTGCTCCATAAAGGTTGATGGCCCCCATAAGATGCTCCACAGTATATGTCCCCGTACGCTGTTCCATAAAGGTTTATGGCCCCCATAAGATGCTCCACGGTATATGCCCCCGTACACTGCTCCATTATGATTTATGGCCCCCATAAGATGCTCCATAGTGTATGCCCCCGTACACTGCTCCATTATGGTTTATGGCCCCATAAGATGCTCCATTGTATATGCCCCCGTACACTGCTCCATTATGGTTGATGGCCCCATAAGATGCTCCATGGTATATGCCCTATATGCTGCTGCAATATATGAAAAAAAAAAATACCATACTCACCTATCGCCGCTGGGCGCCGAGTGCTGGGGGGCCTGAGCAGGCGGGGACACCGGTGCGCTGCTGGGGTCAGGTGCCGGTATCGCCGCTAGTTCAGGCCCCCCAGCACTTGCTATATTCACCTGGCCCCGTTCTACCGCTGCGCGCCGCCATCTTCCGGCTCCTCTGGCTGTGACTGGTCAGTCAGAGGGCGGCGCGCATTAAGCGTGTCATTGCGCCCTCTGAACTGAACGTCACAGGCAGAGGACCCGGAAGATGGCGGCGCGCAGTGGTGGAACGGGGCCAGGTGAATATAGCCGATACTTACCCTCCTGGCGGTCCCTGCTTCTCTGTTGGAGATCGCGGTATGTGTTCAGTGTTTACGCATACCGCGATCTCCTGGGAGCGTCACTCAGTGGGGTCCAGACTGCGCTTGCGCTTGCGCAGTCTATAAAGGCTTCGGACAGAGTGACGCTCCCAGCGTTATATTATAGATTTGAGAGGACGTGACACTTCTTCAGGAAAGTCTGATATTAAATACAGGGGCATCATTTCATGCAACTCCTTTTACATGCTAAATGATAAAGAGGAATAAAGAAGGAACATTGCAGAGTAAAGATCCAAGAAAAGACGCTACAGTCATTTCATCAGAAATCTAGGTGTTTACTGAAATAGGCATGTCAGCAGAAGTGACAGCCTCTCTGTAAAAGTTCTCCAGCAAATAATCATCTTGTTTCCATATGCCACAATATACAGTTATGTATTTTCAGATATGTTCCTGAGAATTAGAAAGAATTTACCTCCAGATTTCACAGAGCAAACTGCACACTAGACGTGAAGAAGCGTTTGAGACAAATCAAAGTCACCTCTAGTTTTCCGAAAATTTCACCTTCGGCCAAATACCATTTTTTTTGTGATTTGTCTTGTGTGGATCTAGCAAAATGACGCACGACGTTAAAAAAATAAAAAAGACTATACTCATCTACCTGTATGTCCCGCCACCACAGATGGTCCTTAGCTGGCTCCAGTCTCTCCTGGTCTTCATGACAGCCAATGTCCTCTTCCTTTCTGTGCTGAATAGGCCTCGTCTGGACCTCCTGACATATGAAACCGAGGCAGGAACCTCTCAATCAAGTTTCCTGGACACACTTCAGCGAACTGCCAAAATTGGTTTTATTTTGGCAGACTTGCTCTTCACTACTGGGCGCAAAGTTACAGTAGATAGATCTCTTAGATCTGATAGGGCTAATTTACGTTCTTTGAAACTCCATGATAGAATGGCTGTATAATACTGATCTTAAAATGAACATTTTAGGGGTCCACAATTATTCTGATATGGATTATAAAAGCAAGTACATCAGGTCTATGAGTGAGATTCAAGTCAGTTGAGAATTCAGGACGTATCAATGTAATGTATGCCAAAGGAAACGTTTTTTCTTTACTTATACACTACTGGCACATAACAGCAATCTTCTCCTGCAGTACTATTCAAGGGTTTTAGGCAGGAGCAGAAAAAAATACTGGAAAGTAAGAATGCTTTCAATAATAGAAGTTTTAAGAGGTTTTTTTTTTTATCGATTACATTTTTCATTTTAAGGCAAGTGAAAAAGAGAAATCTAAATCTAAATCAAAATTTGATGTGAGCAACTTCTACCTTCAAAACATCATCATCTTGCATCAGGTCTCTACCAGGGAAAGATTTCAAAGCAGACTGGGGTTTCAAAGAGTGCAGTTCAAGCGCTTTTGATAAAACACCAAGAAATGGGCAAGGCTGAGGACTATAGATGAAGTGTTCAGACAAGTAACTTTAGTGCAGCAGATGAAAGACACACCATGCTTCCTTCCATTCACAATTGGAAGCTGTCCAGCAGGGCCATCAGCTCAAAACGGACAACTAGTGGGAACCAGTTACACATATCTACGGTTCGGAGAAGTCTGACCAGAAAAGGTCTTCATGGAAGAAATGAAGTTAACAACTTATACCTTCAACATGGAAACAAGGCCAAGTGACTGATTTATGCAACAAAGTAGAAAAAATGATGCTCTGGACCAATGAGTCAAGATGTGAAATATTTGGCTGTAGCAGAAGGCAATTTGTTCACCAAAAGGCTGGTGAACGGTACAATAACGAGTGACTGCAGGTAACAGTGAAGCATGGAGGAGGTTTCCTGCAAGTTTGGGACTGTATTTCTGCATGTGGATTTGGAGACTAGATCAGGATTAATGGTGCCCTCACTGCTGAGAAATACAGGCAGATACTTATCAATCATGCAATGACATCAAAGAGACGTCTGATCAACTCATGATTTATTCTGCAGCAGAACAACAGCCCCAAACATACAGCCAATGTCATTGAGAACTATCTCCAGCGTGAAAAAGAACAGCGAGTCCTGGAAGTGATGATCGGGCCCCCACAGAGCCCGGATCTCAACATCGAGTCTGTTTGGGATTACATTAACAACTTCATGCAAAAGACCATTTTCACATTTGTGTTCCTGTTTTTGGCTAGCCCGATTCCCAGAGCAATAACTTTTTTATATTTCTGTCAATAACACCATGTGAGGGGTTATTTTTTGCGGGATGAGCTGTACTTTTGAACGACACCACTGGTTTTACCATATCATGTACTGGAAAAGGGGGGAAAAATTTAAAGTGCGGTGAAACTGCAAAAAAAGTGCAATTCCACAACTGTTTTTTTGGGGATTTTTTTTACCATGCTCACTAAATGTTCAACTGACCTGCCATTATGATTCTTCAAGTCATTACGAGTTTGAAAATGCCAAACGTGTATAGGTTGTTTTTTATTTAAGTAGTGAAAAAAAACTATGTAGCAGAAATGATCACTTGCTACGAGTGCTGACCGTTGGGCGGCGCTCATAGCAATCCGGCAATGACAACCACAGGGGTCTGCTGCAGACCCCGGGTTGTCATGCCAACCCATCGGCAAACCCCGGTCATGTGACAGGCGCCGATGGACGGTATTTCTGACGTGCTTCCCGCTCGATCACATTAAGTGCTGCTGTCAGAGATTGACAGCGGCATTTCACAGGTTAACAGCCGCGGGTGGATTGCTGTTAGGGGCACATGTCAGCTGTTCAAAACAGCTGACGTGCTGTGAAAGATGTGGGCTCAACACCGGAGCCCATATCAAAGGGAGAGACACAACATGCGCAGTACTAGTACAGCGCTTGTCGTGAATGGGTTAAGAAAGAACGATTTGTACAATCATCATCACCGGAAGATCTGTGCTTAGTTCTCAAAGATGTTTGGATAACCTCTCTGCAGAGTTCCTTCAAGAACGATGTGTGAATGTACCTACAAGAATTGATGCTGTTTTAATAGGCAAAAGGCGAGTCAAACCAAATATTGATTTGATTTACGGTAGATTTCCTTTTGTTCATTCACTTTGCATTTTATTAAATTATAAAAGTAAGCTATTAAGACTATTTTTTTTTAAGAATTCATACTTTGCAGCATTTTTGTTTTAACACCTGCCTAAAACCTTTGCATTGTACTGTAAAGGTTAAAAGTTGACCCCCCAAACCTGCTGTACTCAGCCTAACAAAGTGTAACTGCAATAAAAACCAAAATAAAACATCCTGAATGATTTAGGATCAGAATCGGTGTCATACTAAACAGCCAGAGTGAAATGGCGATGGATTGCAGCACGTTTTATTTCTCAGATCTGCTCTATCAGAACCATCTGATATAAATGATCACAGCAGGCGTCCGGAAGCACACCACTGACTTTTTATCGATTTCGATTGAATATAAATCCTTGACCTAGATCATCGGGCAGGAGGCTATCCTCTGGATGTGCACAGAGTTCAGGCTGGAAAGAGGCAGCTACAATAGAGACAATGTAATGGAAAGAAGTCATCAAGTACAAGATTTAAAGCAAATTACCTCCTGTACATAAGGGATACTTTATTTTTTTAAATCAAATCATTGGTTATTGAAAAACTCCAAATACAAATTTTCCATCTTACAAATAACATAAATGACATAATTCCATAGTATAATACATAAACAAAGTACCGTATATACTGGTATATAAGCAGAATTTTTCAGCACATTTTTTGGTGCTGAAAACGCCCCTTTGGCTTATATATGAGTCCTTGTCCCAGAAAGCCGGCGGGGGAGGGGGAGCAGCGGATCACAGAGGCAGGAGCCAGCGTCTGCGGCTAAAGAGAAATGAATATTCACTGCACTGGCACTGAATATTCATTTCTCTTATAGCGCGCACAGTTACAGACGCAGCCACCGGCTTCCAGCAACGGCTGGGCTATAACGGGTGCCCGCTCATTAAGGTCATGAATATTCACTTCTCTCCACTCCCATAGGCGTGGAGTAAATATTCCTGACATTAATGAGCGGGGACACGTGATTGCTCGGCCGGAACGAGATGCAGCAAGGGCGCAGGGAAAGTAAGTAGGATGTGTTTTTTTTGTTTGTTTTTTTATAGGAACCATGCATACAAGAACAGGGATAGGAAGCCGCCATGCATACAAGGAAAGGGGATAAGGAGCCATGCATACAGGGAGGGGATCCATGCAAACAAGGACAGGGATGGGGAGCCCTGCATACAAGGACAGGGATGGGGAGCCATACATACAAGGACAGGGATGGGAAGCCCTGCATACAAGGACAGGGATGGGGAGCCATGCATACAAGGACAGGGATGGGGAGCCATGCATACAAGGACAGGGATGGGGAGCCATACATACAAGGACAGGGATGGGGAGCCATGCATACAAGGACAGGGATGGGGAGCCCTGCATACAAGGACAGGGATGGGGAGCCCTGCATACAAGGACAGGGATGGGGAGCCATGCATACAAGGACAGGGATGGGGAGCCATGTATACAAGGACAGGGATGGGGAGCCATGTATACAAGGACAGGGATGGGGAGCCATACATACAAGGACAGGGATGGGGAGCCATACATACAAGGACAGGCATGGGGAGCCATACATACAAGGACAGGGATGGGGAGCCATGTATACAAGGACAGGGATGGGGAGCCATACATACAAGGACAGGCATGGGGAGCCATACATACAAGGACAGGCATGGGGAGCCATACATACAAGGACAGGGATGGGGAGCCATGCATACAAGGACAACTCAACTTTAATTCCGTAACCCATCTAAACCCAAATCCCAATATTTCAGAGAGGACCATTTTAATTTTCAGAGCAGTTCTGGAATAACGGAGCACACAATTTGTAGAAGAGGGGAAAAGGAGAAAAAAAAAGGAGGACTAATAAGGGACAGCATTGTAAATATTTTCTCTCTTAATTAGAAGATTTGTGGGCAGCCCCAAGGACGTCATAGCTTTTCAAATTAGTGAATAGAGTTACGTTTATGATAGACTTCTCTTTCCAACCAGATTACATTATTTATCCTTTGTTGTAGTTCTCCCACAGATGGAGGTTCTGTATCTAACCAATGAAATGCAGGCATTTCCGTGGTTGAAATAACATAACAGAGATGGCCCTATTCATAGGTAAATCAGGATCCACACCATCTTCAAATAATACTAATATACATATCTTCACAGCACAGACAATTGCCTTAAGGCCCCGTCACACATAGCGACGCTTAAGCGATCCCGACAACGATACGACCTGTCAGGGATCGTTGCTGTGTCGCTATGTGGTCGCTGGTGAGATGTCACACAGTGCGATCTCCCCAACGACGCAGCAGCGATGCGGCGAACTGTAGCGACCTGTAGAACGATGCTATTTCATGATGATTCAATGGGACGTCCTGTCAACGAGGTCGTTGGTAAGGTGTCAAACACAGCGATGTGTGCTACCCAGCGGGACCTCAACGATCAAAAAATGGTCCAGGCCATTCCGACACGACCAGCGATCTCACAGCAGGGGCCTGATCGCTGCTACGTGTCACACATAGCGAGATCGCTACTGAGATCGCTGTTGCGTCACAAAACTTGTGACTCAGCAGCGATCTCGCTAGCGATCTCGCTATGTGAGACAGGGGCTTAACGATACGAGATGTGCAGCATCTGAAACAATGGATACTGGAAGCCTGTTCTAGCATTGCTTCTGCGGTGTTGCTATCAGTGTGCCAAGAGTGGGAGAAGAGGGTTGCATTGACAATCCAACACAATGGGCAGCACCTTGAACACATTTTTTTTAAGTGGTCATAAACTTGTAAATAACTCATGAAAGAATAAAGTTATGTTAAAACCACGCACACCATTGTTTTTCTTGTGAAATTCTCAATAAGGTTGATGTCTCACATGACCCTCTCCCCATTGGTAAAAAATAAAGTTGGATACAAAATGGCAGACTTCAAAACGGCCGCCATGGCCACCACCCATCTTGAAATGTTTCCCCCCTTCCATATACTAATGTGCCACAAACAGGAAGTTGATATCACCAACCATTCCCATTTCATTTAGGTGTATCTATATAAATGGCCCACCCTGTAGCCGAGAGCCTTTGGGCCTAACGAGGAGATAATTTGGGAACAGTTTCTAGAATCTCTCCCCACTGCTCCATCAATATAGGGCCTACACATCAGGGATGCTTAAATTAATTTCTGTTCTCTTATAGGTAAACTGTTATGGTGGACTAATCATGAGGAATAAGAATATGATAGTCCAGATGTTAGTTTGTGCTCAAAAGAAGCCATTAGATATGGCCCATCCAATTCCAGGGGCAGGATCAGGTTCCCGGAAGTTGTGTAGAGAGCACGAGTTCATGTGGCTATTCTCCACCGAACGGTTGGCACTGTACGACTATGTATTGTTCTGCTGAATATGGAGAAATTGGAGACCTAGAGCTTCTTCACATGCAGCACATTTGATGTGTTTTTTACACCAATTTCTTTTATGCATTTAAGTGTATGTGCACATGGTGAGTATTTGCAGAACATTTTTCTGCACCAAAAACCAGATAGTGCTGGTAGGAAAAATCATGCATAAAATATACACTTTTTTATGTGGTTCAAAGCATTTTAAATTGTGTTTTTTTCCCCCATTTAAATTGAACATGTGAAAAAAGCTGTAAAATTGCAGAAATAATTGACATGTTGCATTTGACGGAAAAAAAAAAGCTCTAATGGTTCACATCTGCAAGGGAAAAACTAAGCATCATGTAGAGGAGATTTCAGAAGTCTCATTCACTTTTCTGGTGCTGAAAAACACGACGGTTTTGAAAAATGTGAAGGAAAAGAAAAGTCAGCAAAAATGTACAATGTGAACACGCCCTTACAGTAACAACCAAAAAAAAACAATTTACATAGCGACTTTCCTGCAGGAAAAAAACGCATTAAAGACGCTACTGATGAACATACCCATACAGAGGTACAGTGCCCCCAGCATGCAGTATCAGCCCCCCACGTCTCTGAGATATGACTGCTGCCCCCACATAAGCCGCACTGCTATTAGGGGAATATCTGGCCTATCCTTCCACATCATGGCCGAGACAGAATGCCACCTCTTTTCTGTGCCCATTTCATTCTGTTTACCCAGTAATGTGCTGGCAGCAGGACTGGCACAAGAATGAGCAGTTAGGCTATGTGCACACGTCAGGATTTCTTACAGAAATTATCCTGACAAAAAACGGACATTTCTGACAGAAATCCGCATGCGTTTTTACTGCGATTTTACCGCGTTTTCGGTGCGTTTTTTGTGCGTTTTTTCCCAAATGCATAGAATTGAGGGAAAAACGCAGAAAATCCGCAAAAATAATGCGCATCCATGTGCATAAAACATGCAGAATGCATTCTAAATGATAGAAAGCATAATGTATGCGTTTTTAATGAGTTTTTATAGCGTCTTTAGCGCGAAAAAACCTGAACGTGTGCACATAGCCTTAAAGCTACACTTAAAAGGTGGCTGCCCGAACCTCACGGTACTTATGTGGACCATTTGCAGGGCTTTAACAGCACCATTAATGTTCACCCACAACGTGCCGCATTTAACATGCAAGAGGTTGTAATCGTGGCTTTATTGTAGGAATTAGAATAATTACATACAATGTACAATTGCCCAATAACGGGCGAAACACCAACTCAAAGAATCCAACCCGCGAGCATTGAGCAAGAGTCAGAAGATGCTAATTAGCTAAATGAGTTCATGCGGAGCAAACAGCCGCCGAAAATAATTGCCCTGCGCTGTAATTCTGTCACCTTCCAAACTAAACTCCAGCGACAGTCTTTTCTGTATCGAAATGTACTGGTTCCCGAAATGAGAGCAAATTACAGCTCACGCCTGGCGCGAGCGCCACGCAACAATTTACTAGTTATGCACTGAACAACCTCCAAGTCACAGATGAAGGGGCTCTGTGCGGTACATAACAGCACAGGAATGACTTGTCCCAGCGAAAAAATGTTTGTTTTTTTTTAAAGGGAACCTGTCATGTATAATGTAAACTGCGTCACTAATGTAAGGGGATGCAACACCTCTACCCCCTTAAAAGTGTATAGTTGTGTAATAAGTTATGCTGCTATGTATATAGTATGTTACTATGTGTAAGATATGTATTGATTCCACGTTGCTATGTGTATATAGTGATAGGGTAAGTGTAGTACCCTTAGTCGGACAATAGATGGGGCACAATATTTTACATAGTTATGTAGGAGGGGCAGTCTGTGCTTAGTGGAAAGGGTCTTCCTGTTTAGAGTCAGAAGGGCCGAGTGCCCGTGCTGGGCAGACAGCTCCACAACGTTCAAGCATCATACCCAGCCATTCAGAGTCCAGATGGACAGCAAGTGCAGCTTTGGCAGCAGTGTAACCACAGTTCGGGACAGAAGCTAGAGAAGTGGTCCTTGACCAGTACAGGGACACAGGTTACTCACCATGTGCCAGAGCATTGCTTGAGCTGACGCCCTCCGTACTGGTGCGAAACAGACGAGGGAACACAAGTGTCGTGAGCTTGCACAGGGAGGACGCTGTGTTATTGCAGGAGGAGATACAACCCCGTAATGTACTGCAGGACGTAAGGGAAAGCATAGGGAGAGTGGAGAAATGCAAACGGTTTAGAACCTAATGCGGATGATGTAACTGACTGGAATGTGCTGCGACAAGTGAATAATAAAGTTCATCATTTTAAGTTGGGAAAGGACTCTGTGTCTTACGCTACAAAGGGAGCAGCAGAACTTCAGCCAGCGTGACGGGACCCAGATGGTGCAGAGGGTGAAGCGAAAGGTATGCTGCAGAAGGGACATTGTTTGCAAGTAATTGGGGGCCAGGACACGTGTAACCAGTTGTCCTCAGCCATGACTACGGTCCTGGCCCTGCCTTTTACACCAACAACGGACTGGGGACAATGTGCATCACTTAAAATTGGCGGTCTAATCCTGTGGAAAAAGCACTTTATATAGTTATATTGTACCTGCTCATTTAGGGCTGTGCTTCATTGGGTTCGGTCAACGGTTGTCGTCATCCACGCAATCTGAATGATGTTCCCGGGGTTGCGCCGATAACACTCAAATAAGATTTCAAAATCTTGCGCTTGCAGTGTTGATCGGGGAGCCGTGAGTGCGCACTGAAGCTGTGTGTAGTACTCTGTCACTGACTGAGGCCGGAGCCGCTCGTCACGGTGCATGCGCGGCTCCACAATCGACACTGCGCAAGCGCGGGATCTGAGTGACGTCAACGCAATACCGTGAGCATCATTCAAATTGTGTGGGCGACAACCACCGTGACTGAACTAAATGTAGCCCTATGACTAAACGAGCAGGTAAGATAACTATATAAAGTGCTTTTTCCACATGATTACAGCGCTGTTTTTTAGGAAAAAAACATGCTCCTGATGCACATTGCATCACTAAACAACATAACGGGGACAGTTTACATGCTACAAAGGACTTGATGGGTTCTTTTTAAAGGTTTGCCCCATTAATACACTGCTGAAAATCTTCAGACACCTCTTGTTCTGGTAGACCTGGCCCATGGCCATTATTATATACAGAGAGACCTATGTTTGAACGGATGTCATTCTTTTCTGTAATCCAGATCTTGCACCGGATGGGCCAGACACTGGATGAAAAAAACATCAGCCAAAAACCAGACTGAACCACAACGAGCAGGACTGCATCTATCAGATGCATGAAGTGGCCAGACATGACGGATATGTGCAAACCGTGCTTAATTGGGGACCACCTCAATGTAGTACCTCTTCTTTAAGTGAAAACAGAGCATCTGCCTGATGGAACGGTTCCTGCTTTGGTGGATCTAAGTCATCGTTGCACTGCATAGAGGGGAAGTCATCTGAATGGCCATCATATAACATCATCTAATAAAACATGTCACCTGTAGCAGGAACTGCAGGGTAATAGTCAGGCTGGCCATAGCAGTGGGACAATCATTAGTACTGTATTTTCCCATATTGCCAGTTGTCTTTTGTTTAGTGGGTCTTAATCTCTATTGGAAATAAAGGAGTTAAGGCTGCGGCACATTTCATGGCCTTCCATATTTCCTATGCGAGCTGCTTTTCAAGGCTCTTGCTTTCTATAGCCCTCGATAAAACACAATTGCAATCACTTGACAGCATGTTCTGAAATACCCCGACATAAACATTTTATAAAGTTGGTATATAATTCATGGGCTTTTCAGCACAATAAAAAAAATAAGAACTTTCCTTTATATTTTCCAGAGTCTCATAAAATGTTAACAGCTGTTAATGTCTTCGTGTATGTGTTTTTTCTTGACAACTACTTCATGAACTGCAGCAGATAGAAAAAAAAACCAAAACGTGACATTCGGAAAATCATCTATATTCCCCTCATGGTCTATGGGACTAAAGGAGGTAGACCCGTCCAGCTCTTAGGTATCTTCGCTGGTTCTGTGGACATAACTGAATGAGCAGTGAATATGGGTGACTGCCGCTCCATTCATATGGGGGATACTGGACCAAGAGTGGACACAGACAGAAGAGGGCCCCAGTGCAAGAACATTATACGGGCCCTGCTCAGTCCAATCGCTCAAGCTCAATCCCACCTGCTTTGGAGGTAGAAGTGGCCCCCCTTAGCTCAATGGCCCTTGTGCGTTTGCAAGGTAACACCAACAGTGTGGCCGCCCCTGTACTGGACCCGTTCTTGTGGTCAGTGGGGTCCTAGTGGTGGCCTTAGTGATTGTGTTCCAGTAACAAATGCCAACACAGTGAATTATATTTTGCTGGTTATTTTTACTTTGAGAGGGAAATATTCTTAAATTCTTGTAGAGTGTGAGCCCTTGCGGGCAGGGTCCTCTCTCCTCCTGTACCAGTTGTGACTTGTATTGTTTAAGATTATTGTACTTGTTTTTATTATGTATACCCCTCCTCACATGTAAAGCGCCATGGAATATATGGCGCTATAACAATAAAAAATAATAATAATACTAAATGGTTGTTGGGATGACCCCAGTCTACACTCTCTATTATCATAAATGGGGGGGGGGGGGGAGGGCTGTCGTACTTCTTCCGCTCAGAATGAAGTTAGAAATTGAACAATCTCCATTTGCGTCTAGGCGTCTTCAGCCCTTCTACATGACAGCTGTCCCTAATTGTGACTATCTGGGGGCAGTGACCTGCGGAGAACACAAAATCTATTGATCTTTGATCCCTGGTTTAGCACCAGCCAAACCAAATTAGGAACTCCATGGGTCAAAATGTTTTGTTGGGCACATTATATGTCACGACTAATGTTGTGGAAGTCGTGACAACTCTGGTTCTGATTTAATTTAAACATAGTTTTTCCTTTTGGACCAGCAAGGGTTAATGTCAGTTTCCTTGCTGGCAGCTGCTGTGTTTGCTGGTCAGCTGATGTAGGTGGTGACCACTCCCACCATCCTGTAAATAGTCACCTGATGCATCAGCTGACTGTTGGTGATAGAGTTTTTCTCTGGAGATCAGTCGAGTAGTTGGGAGTAGGGTTGAGCGAAACGGATCGTTCATGTTCAAAAGTCGCCGACTTTTGGCAAAGTCGGGTTTCATGAAACCCGACCCGATCCTTGTGTGGGGTCGGCCATGCGGTATGCGACTTTCACGCCAAAGTCGCGTTTCGTATGACGCGCTTGGCGCCATTTTTTCAGCCAATGAAGGAGTGTGGGCAGAGTGATGACATAGGTCTTAGGGGCGTGGATGCCTATCGCCATCTTGTCGCTTGTGCGCTGTAGCGATTTGCAATGTGTAACACCAGCTTTTCTGGTGAGGGATGGGGGGGGAAGAGAGAGAGAGAGAAAAAAAAATCCCCATTGACTTTGCATTGGGTTTCGTGTTTCGGTCGATCCCCGACTTTTCGCCATAATCGGCCGATTTCACACGACTCGACTTTTGAGATAGTCGGGTTTCGCGAAACCTGACTCGACCCTAAAAAAGTAAAAGTCGCTCAACCTTAGTTGGGAGCTCTCTTGTGCCAGCGTGTATCAGTTACTTGAGGTCCTGGTTCTGTATCCTCTGCTGTGTGGAGCTTGTAGCAGAAGCTTGAAAGCCAAGTTTTCCTGTTCCCTGTCTTTGTCTCGTGCTTGTCACTATCCCCAGTGTTTACACCATCTGAGGCTAAAGTCCTTGCAGGCCAGTGCACTAGCCAGGATATAGTGAGGTGACAGATAGGGACTAGGCATGTGACGGCGTTTGTGGGGGGGGAGGACCTGCATAGGGCATTAGGGGAGCTTAGGGATCGGCACAGGCTGTGTTAGGAGGTGCCCCATCCCTCGCTCCCTTTTTTCATCCTTGTTGGTTGTGTTTGCTGTGCCGTCCGCTGGACATTATATCTGCCAAGTAAGAGACCAAAACATAGGACATTTCTTACTGTATTGCCCAAGGTAGGTTACACTTTTCTACAACTGGGCCCGGTTGGGTTTAAACTTCATAGAAATGTTTCTCTAGATGATTTAACCCCTTAATGACCCAATACGTCTTTTAGCTGACCTGAGATATAAGAGAATAGCATCACCATACAGGTGACAATCCAGCAGCTGTCGACTTGCTGTATCAGCCATGATCAGTGTTTGCACCGTCGATATCTGTTTAACCCCTTAGATGCTGCTGTCAATAGTGACTACATCATTATAAATGGTTAACAGAGTGTGGGGGCTTCCTATTTATCCCCGTTGGCACCCTCAGATCATGATTGTGTGGTCCTGATATTTGCCATGGCAATTCACGACCAAATAGCGGCCTTCGAGTCTGACGGCTGTTGTAACCTGTTCAGAAGTTAGAGACATTTAGGTGGTAAAAATGCACATTTTCATTTCTGAAATGCCAATTTGCATTAATTCCTGAAAATCACTTGAAGGGTTAATAAACTACCTGACTGCAGTTTTCAATATGTCAGGGTGTGCTGTTTTTAAAATGGTATCACTTTTGGGGGTTTCCCAATATATAGGACCCCTAAAGTCACTTTAAACATGGATAGGTCCCTAAAAGAATGTTTTTTGTAAATTTCCTTGAAAAAAATGAAAAACTACTGCTACATTTTTAAACCTCCTAAAATGCTAACAAAAGAACATTTTACAAATGGCCTTGATGAAAAGCAGATGTGAGGGAAATTTTATTTATTAATGTTTTGCTGTGATATGACTATATGAATTAAAGGGATAATCATTCAAAGTTTGAAAATTGCACATTTTTTTTACATTTCTGATATTTCTTTATAAATAAAACAAAACATATCGACCTAAATTTACCATTATCATAATGTATAATGTGTCACGAAAAAAACTCAAAATCACTGGGATTTGTTGAAGCGTTGTAGAGTTATTACCACATAAAGTAACACTGGTCAGATTTCAAAAATTTGGCCCGGTCACTAAGGAGTTAAAAGGCGTTTCCTGGTTTTGTAAAACCCCTTTCCCTGGGTTGCAGTTTCTTTTTTTAAAAACAAACTCTACTGCAAAAACGCAGGAATCAGGTTTTACTGCAAAAATCTTAAGGAAGTTGCATCACAAATGTTTGGGGGGCAGTAAACTATGAGCACAACAGAAACACAGAAGATACACAACACAAAATGCAGCAAAAACGTACCATAGCCTAGATGTCCCTTTCTCCCAAGCCTGGGAAAATCTGAGCCCCAATTCATCAAAAAAGAAACTAATTATTTTATTAGCAGCTTAAGGAGAGAGATTTCATAAGACAATGGAGAATCAAAGTGTGATCAGAGTCAAGTGGCCAAATCCCCTGCTCTACAGAAGGAATAAACCAATTACCATGATTACGATTGTGTTTTTTAAGCATTTTGTCATGCCTTGCAATAACGGACAGTTTTATCATCAGGGTGTTCGACAGTGAACATTCATGTGCCGCCAGCAGGGATGGCCAAGTATGGCTGGTGACAACAACCAAAAGGAAGCAATTTCTGCTGCCGAATCCAAAAATCGCCACAACCCTGATGCGACCTACCGTCTGTGGTAAATAACAATTGCAGAAGAGATATTTGTGCATACAGCAGTGAAAATAAGTATTTGGTAGTCTGCAGATTTTGCAAGTTTTCCCACTTACAAAGAATGGAGAGATCTGTAATTTTTATTGTAGGTACATTTCAGATGCGAGACAGAATCTAAAAATTAAAACCAAAAAATCACATTATATGATTTTTAAATAATGAAATTGATTAAGTATTTGATCATCTGCCAACCAGCAAGAATTCTGGCTCTCAATTACACACAGACCTCTCCACCATGGCCAAGATCAAAGAGCAGTCTGAGGACACCAGGGACAAAACTGTAGACATGCACAAGGACGGGATGGGCTACAGGACAATAGGCAAGCAGATTGGTGAGAAGGCAACAACTGTTGGCGCAATTATTAGAAAATGAAAGAAACACAATGGCTGTCAATTTTCCTTGGTCTGGGGCTCCATGCAAGATCTCACCTCATGGGGTAAGAGTGATTTTGAGAAAGGTCAGGATTCAACTACACGGGAGGACTGGGTCAATGACCTGAAGAGAGCTGGGACCACAGTCTCAAACATTAGCATTAGTAACACACTACGCCATCATGGATTAAAATTCTGCAGGGAACGCAAGGTCCCCCTGCTCACATGAGCACATGTCCAAGGCCATTTGAAGCTTTCCAATGACCATCTTGATGATCCGGAGGAGGCATGGGAGAAGGTCACGTGGTCAGATGAGACCAAAATAGAACTTTTTGGTATGAACTCCACTTGCCGCGCTTTGATGAATTAGAAGGAGAAGTACAACCCCATGAACACAATCCCAACCGTGAAGCATGGTGGGAGAAACACCAAATTTTAGGGGTGCTTTTCTGCAAAGGGGACAGGACGACTGTACTGTCTTCAAGGGAGGATGGATGGGGTCATGAATTGCGAGATTTTGGCCAACAAGAGCATTGAAGATGGGTCGTGGCTGGGTCTTCCAGCAAAGCACTGACCCGAAACACACAGCCAAGGCAACTAAGGAGTTGCTCTGTAAGAAGCATTTCAAGGTCCTGGAGTGGTCTAGCCAGTCTCCAGACCTGAACCAAATAGAAAATCTTTGGAGGGAGCTGAAACTCAATGTTGTCCAGCGACAGCCCCGAAAACCGAAAGATCTGGAGAAGATCTAAAAGGGAGGATTGGGCCAAAATCCTTCCTGCAGGGTTTGCAAACTTGGTCAAGAACTACAGGAAACATTTAACCTCTAACTGCAAAGGTTTCAGTACCAAATGCTAAGTTCTAAGTTCTGTTTTTCTACTCAAATACTTATTTAGTGCAGTAAAATGCAAATTAATTATATAAAAATCATACAATGTGATTTTCAGGATTTTTTTTTTATTCTGTCTCTCACAGTTGAACTAAACTTACGATAAAAATAACAGACCTCTCCAATCTTTTTAGGTGGGAAAACTTTCAAAATCGGCAGTGTATCAAATACTTAATTTTCCCTTCTGTAGGCAACAGACAAACATTTGTAATTATGACCTGCGTTGGGTTTCATATTAAATCATGCGATCTGCTCACTTCACATTACAGGACAGATCTCTCATTCATTCTATGGATTACAGACAAGACAGAGGCGCTGCTACCGCACAGGTCAGACCCCGCAATCAGCACTTAAAAGGGGGTTGTCCAATGTACTGTCTTCCGGAGTGCACTGCTCCCCAGCCTTCCTGCTAGCGACATAGCCCAAATTGTGCACTCGCCCAGTCTGCAAGCACAAGCAAGCTGCCGGGATCAATTACATTATGCAGTGACGGCAACAAGAAGAATTCGTTTCCCCTTAGCCCTTTCCGCTTTAAGTCTCTGCTGTCCATCAACTGAGGCGGGATGGGAAGAGGTGGGATGGGGACCCGCCACAGGCTACTCAGACCTCTCAAATGTTTTTGCTGAAACTTTGCAGCATTTCAGGGCAGAACTTTAAAAAAATATACCTGGTGCAATCAAATTAGGGAAAAAGCAGGAAAGGCAACAGAAGCTAAAGGGGCAAAGCAATTACTGCAGCTGAGTGCCACCACCCTTAAACGGGTATTATACTCCAAACTAGCCTTAGGATGGGTTATTAATATCAGACTGGTGGGGGCTAACAACTGGGACCCCCACGGATCAGCGTTTATTACTTCCAGAGGCCGGATGTATACAGCGCAGACACTGCCGCTCAATTTGTTTAGTGTACTGATGAACATTTCCTATTATATGGGTAAAGGTACCCAGCAAAGTTGATAAAAGCTGACCAATGACGTACCGGACCCCCACCGACCTCTCCTAAAGATAAGTCACTAATATCATTGTAGTGGACAACCCCTTTAATTCTAGCCAATCATATCGATCGGATTAGAACTTCTGGCCGGTCACTAGTGACCCCATCGATTCATTCTTTTACGAGTCAGTAGTACATCTGTATATGGGGAAAGTGGCATCTTCACAACCCCCCAGCATCCTCTCTAGAAGAAAAACAGTCAAAGGAAAAACCAGTTTGCCCATTACGAGGGTGAGAGTGATCCAGGGTACAGACCGCGCTTCTGTGGATGTGTGAACAGTCGAAACAAATGCGAATAGTCCAGTCGAAACGGATAATAATCTTCAGTTTGGATGCTCCCCTTGTGTTTGCGTGGGTTCCTCCGAATACTCCTATTTCCCCACATTATAAAAGACATAGTGATAGGGAATCTAGATTGTGAGCCCCAATGGGGACAGCGATGATGTCTGTGAAGTGCTGAGGAACCAATGGTGCTATAGAAGGAAGCATCATAAATAATAAGAAGCATAATAAATAAACAATTGTAGCAACATTGTTACAAGGACAAGAATACGTCCGAATCATGTTGGTTACTGCAGTGATTTCTTTCTGCAACACTTTCCATATGGATCTTATTTTCTGATTTTTAAAAAAGCTGCTAAAATGAACCAGTGAGGTTTTATCCGTATCCTGTGGGCTGTTCACATTTCTTTCTATGGTTCCCCTCTCTCTGTAAATGGGCAGAAATCAGCCTAGTCACACAACATTAGAGGAGGATGGGGGTTGCAGTGTCTCCGTTTTTCTAGGGGATAGAGAGGATAACTGGAAAACGCACTAAGACGGGGCTGACCAAGCAGTGGAGACGGGGCTGACCAAGCAGTGGAGACGGGGCTGACCAAGCAGTGGAGACGGGGCTGACCAAGCAGTGGAGACGGGGCTGACCAAGCAGTGGAGACGGGGCTGACCAAGCAGTGGAGACGGGGCGGACCAAGCAGTGGAGACGGGGCGGACCAAGCAGTGGAGACGGGGCGGACCAAGCAGTGGAGACGGGGCGGACCAAGCAGTGGAGACGGGGCGGACCAAGCAGTGGAGACGGGGCGGACCAAGCAGTGGAGACGGGGCTGACCAAGCAGTGGAGACGGGGCGGACCAAGCAGTGGAGACGGGGCGGACCAAGCAGTGGAGACGGGGCGGACCAAGCAGTGGAGACGGGGCTGACCAAGCAGTGGAGACGGGGCGGACCAAGCAGTGGAGACGGGGCGGACCAAGCAGTGGAGATGGGGCGGACCAAGCAGTGGAGACGGGGCTGATCAAGCAGTGGAGACGGGGCTGTCCAAGCAGTGGAGACGGGGCTGACCAAGTAGTGGAGATGGGGCTGACCAAGCAGTGGAGATGGGGCTGACCAAGCAGTGGAGACGGGGCGGACCAAGCAGTGGAGACGGGGCTGACCAAGCAGTGGAGACGGGGCTGACCAAGCAGTGGAGACGGGGCTGTCCAAGCAGTGGAGACGGGGCTGACCAAGTAGTGGAGACGGGGCTGTCCAAGTAGTGGAGACGGGGCTGACCAAGTAGTGGAGACGGGGCTGACCAAGTAGTGGAGACGGGGCTGACCAAGCAGTGGAGACGGGGCTGACCAAGCAGTGGAGACGGGGCTGACCAAGTAGTGGAGAACAGCTTTAACCTTTCTGACCTTGAGAGCCACATCCAGCTCCTGCCCCCTCACAGGAGCGCAACCAAAGACCCCATTATGGGGATAATGATAACCAAATCACCCCTAGCAGTATACCAGGATCCCGGGGTTCCCACCACATTCAGCATTCTCCCATCACACACTGTCACATCCATCTTCCAGCAGCTCCTCTGACTGGTAGCACCCTCCTGTCCCCAGCCTACCATACCCCAGTCATCTCTAAGCCCCCAAGAGCAGTAGATGTGCACCCAGATCTGCGCTTCTTTGCTACTCACCATTTTGCGATGTGCTCCTTATACCTGTTTGCTAGACCTGGAGCTAATGCACCAAGAACAGTTCATGGGACCGCGAGCCACATGTAGCCCCTGAGCTACAGGTTGGGGACCCCTGCTTTAAGGGAATCTGTCAGCAGACATTTGCTATGCAATCCAAGGGCATCCTGAGGTAGGAGCTCAGACACGGATTTCACTAATGTGTCACTTACAGCTCTGGCAAAAATTAAGAGTCCACCACATCAAAACCCTGTCATGGGCAGCACAATCTCCAGACCTGAACCCCACTGAGAACCTCTGGAATGTAATCAAGAGGATAATGGATAGTCACAAGCCATCAAACAGAGAAGAACTGCTTACGTTTTTGCCCCAGAAGCAGTGTGAAAGACTGGTGGAAAGCATGCCAAGACTCATGAAAGCTGTGATTAAAAATCATGGTTATTCCACAAAATATTGATTTCTGAACTCTTCCTGAGGTTAAACACTAGTATTGTTGTTTCTAAATGATTATGAACTTGTTTTCTTTGCATTATTTGAGGTCTGAAAGCAATTTTTTTATTTTTTATTTTTTTTATTTTGACCATTTCTCCTTTTCAGAAAAAAATACAAAATGTATTGCTTGGAAATCCGGAGACATGTTGTCAGACGTTTATAGAATAAAAGAACAATTTACATGTTACTCAAAAATATACCTATAAAGAGAAAAATCAGACAAACTGAACATTTTGCAGTAGTCTCAATTTTTGCCAGAGCTGTGTAAGGCTGCTGTTTCAATACAATGAGTGTTTTATCAGCAGGAGATTATCAGTAGAGGACTACAGCTCATGTGCATCCTGGTCCCAGCACCAATTAGCAGCTTACTGTTAATAAACAATGTACACAGGAAGCTGTGGTTCGGGTGGTGGCAGCTTTTGAGCTCTGCTACATCTAACAACTCTGACTGCTGCACCCAGTAAACTAATTGATATATCACTGGAATCGGGGTCTCTTTTCCCACATAATGCTGCGCTCAAATGAGGTAGCAAAAACCTGGTGACCAATTCCCTTTAAATACTATATTCAATAGTGTAAACGAAATGTGTTGTGGTTTCCATTCTTACAGAACACAGCCTTGCACATGTTAAAGGCGCTTTTAATGCTTCTTATTGGTAAATCTGCTTTTAAAAAAAGTGACAGACGCAGGGATGCCTCCATTATCTGGACTTTCTAGAACGTGGCGAGGCTAAATTACACACGTTCAGCATCTTCTTCCAGTAAGTTCATTAGGAAAACACGATCTTCTAACAAGCAGCATTAAGAGCTGCAAATGGATGGATCCGGGGAGAGACTAATAGAATCCATTTGTCTCGGCTAAAGATTTTCTGTCATCTCTGGAATTTCTGGCGCCCACCCATTTATGTTAACCCACTCGTAATAACCTTCCGGCATTACAGATTCTCTTTGGGTGCAGCGAAATAAACAATGGAGAGCAGCTGCCGGCTAACATGGCCATACAACAATGGGCACTGGCCGGGAGAAATGTAAGGGAAATACCAGAGATATACAATATTGTACATTGTTATCACCCCATTAACCCCAACACTGTCCTGATCTGTAAAGCCTATTAACTGCGGGAATCTGCGCTCTCATGGGTGTGTAGAATAATGCCCCGATCGCAGGATCTGCCTGTCCTGGGTTAACCCTTCCCTTCTAGCTGTAAAGTACAGCATATCTGCAGGAAACTAAAGCACGGATTGTGGTACTGCGCCCAGTGTGGGAACTGGGCACACATGGCACGCTTGTCACTCAGCACTGAACGGTAAGCCATATGTAGCGTGGGAGTCTGATCACTACGGAATAGCGGAGCCTCCGCTGCAGTCCTTTATTACTGCGGAATTCACATGTTTTGGTTTCCATATATACACACACACGTGTGCATATATACAAATGTTTTACCAGTCGTTTGTTAAAGACCTATCTGGATATCCCATAATAAGCATCAGGAGCCATGGATGGGAGGGATATATAGCACAGGACGCATAAGCGGAGCCCCCCAATATGGTACACAGCGAACAAGAGGGACATCGGACGTTACTTGTCACAGAGAACAGATATAAAGAGCCGTGCCATCTATGTCTTATAGCAGGGTTATTCACATCTATGTCTTTAAAGGGAATCTGTTACCAGACCCATCTCATAATGCAGCAGAGACCCTGATTTCAGTGATTTGTCACTTACTGGGCTGCTTGCCGCAGTTTTGATAAAATCTTTGTTTTATTTGATGCAGATCTATCAGTGTTCTCAATGCTGAGCTCTGCATAACCCCGCCCACACCACTGATTGGCTGCTTTCTGCCTGTACACAGAAAGCAGCAAGTGGTGGGGGGCGGGGTTATACAGAGCTCATGAATATAGAGGATTACTGAAATCAGGGTCTCTGTCTCTACATTATGCTGCTCTCAGATTACATACCAAAAAGCCGATGACCAAGATGGGATTGATGTTTCTATGTCCCGACCATCAGAGGCTGGGTTACAAAAACATGGTACTAAGATCTGGTATCTTTCCTGTATTACCTGGTGCCGGCTCAGAGCGGTTTTGGATTGTTCCTACTGGTCAACAGAGCAACCGGGAAGAGGAAGAGCTGCTCTGTTAACTGCATGACTAGCACCATCATTCTGATTGACAGCTCCCTGCAGTTAGGCAGTGGGGAGGTGGCCGTTAATCAGTATGACATCGGAAGTAACGCTCTGTCAACAGAGCAGAGAGGAAGAGAGGCAGCTACTCTGTCAGCGAGATATCAGCAGAAGCCGAAGAATCGCAGGCAGGAGCGATTTGTGATTGCTCTAAGGCGGCAGAAAAGTCAGGTAGTTACTAATTACCAGGCTATTGTGAGTCCAATAGCAAAAAAATAAAATAGTCCCAGATAGCCCCTTCATCTCCCAAACAAGTGAATGGGGGTTACAGAAGCGCCCTAGCAGAGAGACCCCGGCTCCTGCTGTAACTGCGGGGCTTTCGTTCACCTTCATCTCTATGGGCGCTCGTGCAGTGCAGCCGCGCTCAGCTGTCTCGTAACACCAGCCTTTGGTGGCTGGACATAGAAGCAGAGGTGTCTGACAGCAGCCAACGCTACTTTCCCCATTACAAACACACACCGTGTCCACCAGAGCACACGTGTATATGAGGGAGGACAACAGATAATCCGTGGCTTCTGGATGATTGTCCAACCTTGTTCACACTGACATCATGGTTACTCATTCGAAGGGATAGAATAACAATAATCACGTTTTACATTGCAGCAGCTAAAGAGCAGAACAAGTCTCGTCCCATCCTCTGTTGGCTACGGTGTATCGACTTATGTGCAATGTATCAGTCGGGTCCACAAAACATTCCCTACACTGTACCAAGGGAACATCTCCTGGGATTTCAGCCTCTGGATGTAAATAATGTTTTTATTCACCGACCGCAAGCATGTATCCACTGATACCACCAATATTATATTGCTATCCTGCTGTATATATACTCCGCTAAGAAGAATGGTGATAAAAACACAGCTCCAAGTGCAAACTATGCTACAAATACTTATCTTACCTTCCATACTAAAACATACACACAAGACGCAGTTACACTGTCTCACTGCACTGGTATTTTAGATAAATGGAATCTAAGATTTTATGTAATCCGAGAGCAGCATAATATAGGGTAAGAGGCTGAGTCCAGAGATGTGTCACTTACTGGGCTGCTTGCTTTGTTGCAGATTTGCTAAGAATGCTGAGCTGTGTTTAACCTCGTCCACACTCCTGATTGGCAGCTACCTGTGTACACTGCACATTGTCAGCAAGCTGCTAATCAGTGGTGGTGGGGGGGTTACACAGATTAGCTGGACTGCAGTGCAGGCGAGACCTAGTTTGGCAGTGATAATCTCCTGCTGATAAGAGACTGATTGTATTGAAATTACAGAACACAGCCCAATAAGTGACACATCTCTGGAATCAGGCTTTCTTGCCCTATATTATGTTGCTCTCAGATAAAAAAGCAAAAAACCTGCTGACGGATTATTTTTAAAATAGCGACAACCAATATGTCCTTCCATTATCCCTAATTATATTGCACTAGCTCGTTGTATAGCAGCACAAGTAGACTGTCTGGTACAGGACCTGCAGGTCATTTATCCTGCTTCCCGCAGGTAAGACTTTATTCACACACTAGAGAGAGAACATTTTCTTTCCCCCGCCTTGTAGTCCAAGATGGAACATATGGAAAGATTGTGAGTGACAACTTATTTCCTTAGCATTACACCAGGCAGACAGAAAGCGGACCCTCCCAAAGGCCGAGAATCTATAATATAACGCTGGGAGCGTCACTCTGTCCGAAGCCTTTATAGACTGCGCCTCACAGTCTGGGCCTCACAGAGTGACGCTCCCGGGAGATCGCGGGAGTTCACACTGAACGCATACCGCGATCTCCAACAGAGAAGCAGGGACCGCCAGGAGGTTAAGTATCGGCCATATTCACCTGTCCCGTTCCACCGCTGAGCGCCGCCATCTTCCCGGTCTTCGGCCTTTGGCCTTCAGAGGGCGCGATGACGCGCTTAATGCGCGCCGGCGCCGCCCTCTGACTGAACAGTCACAGCCAGGAGACCGGGAAGATGGCGGCGCCCAGCGGTGGAACGGAGGACAGGTGAATATAGTAAGTGCTGGGGGGCCTGAGCTGGCGGCGATACCGGCACCTGACCCCCACAGCGCACCGGTGTCCCCGCCTGCTCAGGCCCCCGGATGGGTGCAGCACATGACAGGATGGGGACGCAGGATGGGTGCAGCACATGACAGGATGGGGACGCAGGATGGGTGCAGCACATACCAGGATGGGGACGCAGGATGGGTGCAGCACATGACAGGATGGGGACGCAAGATGGGGACGCAGGATGGGTGCAGCGCATACCAGGATGGGGACAGCACATGACAGGATGGGGGCGCAGGATGGGTGCAGCACATACCAGGATGGGGACGCAGGATGGGTGCAGCACATACCAGGATGGGGACGCAGGATGGGTGCAGCACATACCAGGATGGGGGCGCAGGATGGGTGCAGCACATGACAGGATGGGGGCGCAGGATGGGTGCAGCACATGACAGGATGGGGACGCAGGATGGGTGCAGCACATGACAGGATGGGGACGCAGGATGGGTGCAGCACATGACAGGATGGGGACGCAGGATGGGTGCAGCACATGACAGGATGGGGACGCAGGATGGGTGCAGCACATGACAGGATGGGGACGCAGGATGGGTGCAGCACATGACAGGATGGGGACGCAGGATGGGTGCAGCACATGACAGGATGGGGACGCAGGATGGGTGCAGCACATGACAGGATGGGGGCGCAGGATAGGTGCAGCACATGACAGGATGGGGACGCAGGATGGGGACGCAGGATGGGTGCAGCACATACCAGGATGGGGACGCAGGATGGGTGCAGCACATGACAGGATGGGGACGCAGGATAGGGACACAGGATGGGTGCAGCACATACCAGGATGGGGACGCAGGATGGGTGCAGCACATGACAGGATGGGGGCGCAGGATGGGTGCAGCACATGACAGGATGGGGACGCAGGATGGGTGCAGCACATGACAGGATGGGTGCAGCACATGACAGGATGGGGACAGCACATGACAGGATGGGGACGCAGGATGGGGACGCAGGATGGGTGCAGCACATACCAGGATGGGGACAGCACATGACAGGATGGGGGCGCAGGATGGGTGCAGCACATGACAGGATGGGGACGCAGGATGGGTGCAGCACATGACAGGATGGGGACGCAGGATGGGTGCAGCACATGACAGGATGGGGACGCAGGATGGGTGCAGCACATGACAGGATGGGGACGCAGGATGGGGACGCAGGGTGGGTGCAGCACATGACAGGATGGGGGCGCAGGATGGGTGCAGCACATGACAGGATAGGGACGCAGGATGGGTGCAGCACATGACAGGATGGGGACGCAGGATGGGGACGCAGGATGGGTGCAGCACATACCAGGATGGGGACAGCACATGACAGGATGGGGGCGCAGGATGGGTGCAGCACATACCAGGATGGGGACGCAGGATGGGTGCAGACCATGACAGGATGGGGACGCAGGATGGGTGCAGCACATGACAGGATGGGGACGCAGGATGGGTGCAGCACATGACAGGATGGGGACGCAGGATGGGTGCAGCACATGACAGGATGGGGACGCAGGATGGAGCAGCACATGACAGGATGGGGACGCAGGATGGGTGCAGCACATGACAGGATGGGGACGCAGGATGGAGCAGCACATACCAGGATGGAGACCATATACCAATATAAATGCTCGCCACCCGGGCGTAGAACGGGTTCAATAGCTAGTACACATTATATCGCTCCAATCATTCAGTCTGCAGCCATCTCGCTCATCTCTCCCAGACACAGTAGTGCTAGTTCAGCCAAGATTTCGGTGAATGGCTCCCGCTTACATATTAGAGTGTCGGATGAACCCACTGATATCAGCAGGTTCAGCTAACATTAGTCTAAGGTGTATGGGAACTCAGGGCCCAACAGACACTACAGACATCTGGATCGTTAGGCTGGCAGATAAATTCGGCCCACTCTGCCGCACACGGGAGCACTCATTCGGCCCACTCTGCCGCACCCCCGAGCGCTCATTCGGCCCACTCTGCCGCACCCCCGAGCGCTCATTCGGCCCACTCTGCCGCAACCCCCGAGCGCTCGTTCGGCCCACTCTGCCGCACCCCCGAGCGCTCGTTCGGCCCACTCTGCCGCACCCCCGAGCGCTCCTCCGGCCCACTCTGCCGCACCCCCGAGCGCTCATTCGGCCCACTCTGTGCACATTCGAGCGCTCATTCGGCCCACTCTGCAGCACACCCGAGCGCTCATTCGGCCCATTCTGCCACACCCCCGAGCGCTCATTCGGCCCACTCTGCCGCACACCCGATCGCTCATTCGTCCCACTCTGCCACACCCCCGAGCGCTCATTCGGCCCACTCTGCCACACATGGGAGCGCTCATTCGGCCCACTCTGCCGCACCCCCGAGCGCTCATTCGGCCCACTCTGCCGCACACCCGATCGCTCATTCGTCCCACTCTGCCACACCCCCGAACGCTCATTCGGCCCACTCTGCCACACATGGGAGCGCTCATTCGGCCCACTCTGCCGCACCCCCGAGCGCTCATTCGTCCCACTCTGCCACACCCCCGAGCGCTCATTCGGCCCACTCTGCCGCACACCCGATCGCTCATTCGTCCCACTCTGCCGCACACGGGAGCGCTCATTCGGCCCACTCTGCCACACATGGGAGCGCTCATTCGGCCCACTCTGCCACACCCCCGAGCGCTCATTCGTCCCACTCTGCCGCACACGGGAGCGCTCATTCGTCCCACTCTGCCGCACCCCCGAGCGCTCATTCGGCCCACTCTGCCGCACCCCCGAGAGCTCATTCGGCCCACTCTGCCGTCCCCCCGAGCGCTCATTCGTCCCACTCTGCCGCACACGGGAGCGCTCATTCGTCCCACTCTGCCGCACCCCCGAGCGCTCATTCGGCCCACTCTGCCGCACCCCCGAGAGCTCATTCGGCCCACTCTGCCGCCCCCCCCCGAGCGCTCGTTCGGCCCACTCTGCCGCACCCCCGAGCGCTCGTTCGGCCCACTCTGCCGCACCCCCGAGCGCTCCTTCGGCCCACTCTGCCGCACCCCCGAGCGCTCCTTCGGCCCACTCTGCCGCACCCCCGAGCGCTCATTCGGCCCACTCTGTGCACATCCGAGCGCTCATTCGGCCCACTCTGCCGCACACCCGAGCGCTCATTCGGCCCACTCTGCCACACCCCCGAGCGCTCATTCGGCCCACTCTGCCGCACACCCGATCGCTCATTCGTCCCACTCTGCCACACCCCCGAGCGCTCATTCGGCCCACTCTGCCACACATGGGAGCGCTCATTCGGCCCACTCTGCCGCACCCCCGAGCGCTCATTCGTCCCACTCTGCCGCACACGGGAGCGCTCATTCGTCCCACTCTGCCGCACCCCCGAGCGCTCATTCGGCCCACTCTGCCACACCCCCGATCGCTCATTCGTCCCACTCTGCCGCACACGGGAGCGCTCATTCGGCCCACTCTGCCACACATGGGAGCGCTCATTCGTCCCACTCTGCCACACACGGGAGCGCTCATTCGTCCCGAGCTCTCTATGAGAGAGCTGCTAGCAGACATGTCGGGGGTCCCATATACATAAGACTGTCAGGCAAACCTGTCACTATCAGTGGGTTTGGCCGATGTCAGTGTAATGTGTATGAGGGGGCTTAACAATTATCCTGTAATAATAGAATATTTGTCAGTAATGCCATAACTGCGAGTCTTTCATTTCAGGATTTTAATTGTACAGATCTTCTACATGTTCTCACCCAACTAATAAAACCTATAGACAATTCTATTAGTTGTCAACAACCAGATATATTTGATGCAAGTTTATGGAAATGAGATACTTTGTATTACCATTAGTGATGAGCGTCCGTGCTCGTATAATGTGTTATCTGAGCATGCTCCGGGGTTATCTCAGTATCTTGTAGCGCTCGTATATTATGTTCACCTCCCTGCGGCTGCATGTCCCCTGGCTGTTGGACAGACACAACACATGCAGGGATCGCCTGTTTGTTAGGGAATCCCCACGTGTTCAGGCTGTCTACAGCCGCAAATCATGCAGCAGCAGGGACTCAACATAATATACGAGCATGCGCAGATAACACTTTATTCAGCAGGTTCCCTCATCACCAGTTACCATCAGGATTGTAGAAAGCACAAAAACTGAACCACTCAAGGGGCTTCTGAATATTGTGCCCAGCACTGGGCATTCTGCAGACATTCATAAGAGTTGGAGTTACATGTTGGTAAGTATGCAGGATTGTAATGGTCTATGAAAATTGTATAGTTGTTATAACAAGCCAGACTGGCTCATACATTACTTTATTAGCTTCCGAAACTTTACAATTTTATAGTTGTTCTGCACAGATGGAAATAAAAAACAAAAT
Source organism: Ranitomeya imitator (assembly GCF_032444005.1). Taxonomy (NCBI): domain Eukaryota; kingdom Metazoa; phylum Chordata; class Amphibia; order Anura; family Dendrobatidae; genus Ranitomeya; species Ranitomeya imitator. The sequence goes on along the minus strand of NC_091288.1, from coordinate 81,171,552 downwards.
TTACCATTTACATTTCAAGAGCATCACATCGGAAAACGTAGAATAAGTGAATGTGGACTTACAGTGGCACCAGCCCAGGTGACAGCACCAGTGGAGTCTGAAGCACTTGCCATGGCTGTGGGTAGCGCAGATGGATAGTCCGTCACAGGGCTTGAAATCCGGCCGCCCAGCACAGCTCCGGGCCAACGCTTGCGCTTCATCCACCTTATCGTTTTTCAGGCACTTTTGGGCAGCTGTGGCTGTCATCTCTGCCTAGACGCCTCTTCGGAGGCAGGAGAGATGGGCCGAAAGCTGAGGGAACGCAGGATGCCTGAAACTGGAAGGAAATGTGCTTTTAGAATAAAATGACAAATCGAATGAGAAGAGTCACAAGAGAGATACAGGTTCACATAGAGAGAAAACACAAAGCCCACGGCAGACAGAAGTGCCACTGCCAGCACCTGGGGAAGGCTGAACACACATGCCCCCTAGAGGGCTGCACTAGGTATAACACGCTGAACACTGATCGCACTAGTGACCTGCTGTTCACACTTTGCACCCGTCGTCCGGACATGCCCCCTAGAGGGCTGCACTAGGTATAACACGCTGAGCACTGATCGCACTAGTGACCTGCTGTTCACACTTTGCACCCATCGTCCGGACATGCCCCCTAGAGGGCTGCACTAGGTATAACACGCTGAGCACTGACAGCACTAGTGACCCGCTGTTCACACTTTGCACCCGTCGTCCGGACATGCCCCCTAGAGGGCTGCACTATGTATAACACGCTGAGCACTGATCGCACTAGTGACCTGCTGTTCACACTTTGCACCCGTCGTCCAGATATGCCCCCTAGAGGGCTGCACTAGGTATAACACGCTGAGCACTGACAGCACTAGTGACCTGCTGTTCACACTTTGCACCCGTCATCCAGATATGCCCCCTAGAGGGCTGCACTAGGTATAACACGCTGAGCACTGACAGCACTAGTGACCCGCTGTTCACACTTTGCACCCGTCGTCCGGACATGCCCCCTAGAGGGCTATACTATGTATAACACGCTGAGCACTGATCGCACTAGTGACCCGCTGTTCACACTTTGCACCCGTCATCCAGATATGCCCCCTAGAGGGCTGCACTAGGTATAACACGCTGAGCACTGACAGCACTAGTGACCCGCTGTTCACACTTTGCACCCGTCGTCCGGACATGCCCCCTAGAGGGCTATACTATGTATAACACGCTGAGCACTGATCGCACTAGTGACCTGCTGTTCACACTTTGCACCCGTCGTCCAGATATGCCCCCTAGAGGGCTGCACTAGGTATAACACGCTGAGCACTGATCGCACTAGTGACCTGCTGTTCACACTTTGCACCCGTCGTCCGGACATGCCCCCTAGAGGGCTACACTAGGTATAACACGCTGAGCACTGATCACACTAGTGACCTGCTGTTCACACTTTGCACCCATCGTCCAGACATGCCCCCTAGAGGGCTACACTAGGTATAACACGCTGAGCACTGAGCACTGATCACACTAGTGACCTGCTGTTCACACTTTGCACCCATCGTCCGGACATGCCCCCTAGAGGGCTGCACTAGGTATAACACGCTGAGCACTGATCGCACTAGTGACCTGCTGTTCACACTTTGCACCCGTCGTCCGGACATGCCCCCTAGAGGGCTACACTAGGTATAACACGCTGAGCACTGATCACACTAGTGACCCGCTGTTCACACTTTGCACCCGTCGTCCGGACATGCCCCCTAGAGGGCTACACTAGGTATAACACGCTGAGCACTGATCACACTAGTGACCCGCTGTTCACACTTTGCACCCGTCGTCCGGACATGCCCCCTAGAGGGCTACACTAGGTATAACACGCTGAGCACTGATCGCACTAGTGACCTGCTGTTCACACTTTGCACCCGTCGTCCAGATATGCCCCCTAGAGGGCTGCACTAGGTATAACACGCTGAGCACTGACAGCACTAGTGACCCGCTGTTCACACTTTGCACCCGTCGTCCGGACATGCCCCCTAGAGGGCTATACTATGTATAACACGCTGAGCACTGATCACACTAGTGACCCGCTGTTCACACTTTGCACCCGTCGTCCGGACATGCCCCCTAGAGGGCTATACTATGTATAACACGCTGAGCACTGATCGCACTAGTGACCTGCTGTTCACACTTTGCACCCGTCGTCCAGATATGCCCCCTAGAGGGCTGCACTAGGTATAACACGCTGAGCACTGACAGCACTAGTGACCCGCTGTTCACACTTTGCACCCGTCGTCCGGACATGCCCCCTAGAGGGCTATACTATGTATAACACGCTGAGCACTGATCGCACTAGTGACCTGCTGTTCACACTTTGCACCCGTCGTCCAGATATGCCCCCTAGAGGGCTGCACTAGGTATAACACGCTGAGCACTGATCACACTAGTGACCTGCTGTTCACACTTTGCACCCATCGTCCAGACATGCCCCCTAGAGGGCTACACTAGGTATAACACGCTGAGCACTGAGCACTGATCACACTAGTGACCTGCTGTTCACACTTTGCACCCATCGTCCGGACATGCCCCCTAGAGGGCTGCACTAGGTATAACACGCTGAGCACTGATCGCACTAGTGACCTGCTGTTCACACTTTGCACCCGTGGTCCGGACATGCCCCCTAGAGGGCTACACTAGGTATAACACGCTGAGCACTGATCACACTAGTGACCCGCTGTTCACACTTTGCACCCGTCGTCCGGACATGCCCCCTAGAGGGCTACACTAGGTATAACACGCTGAGCACTGATCGCACTAGTGACCCGCTGTTCACACTTTGCACCCGTCATCCAGATATGCCCCCTAGAGGGCTGCACTAGGTATAACACGCTGAGCACTGACAGCACTAGTGACCCGCTGTTCACACTTTGCACCCGTCGTCCGGACATGCCCCCTAGAGGGCTATACTATGTATAACACGCTGAGCACTGATCGCACTAGTGACCTGCTGTTCACACTTTGCACCCGTCGTCCAGATATGCCCCCTAGAGGGCTGCACTAGGTATAACACGCTGAGCACTGATCGCACTAGTGACCTGCTGTTCACACTTTGCACCCGTCGTCCGGACATGCCCCCTAGAGGGCTACACTAGGTATAACACGCTGAGCACTGATCACACTAGTGACCTGCTGTTCACACTTTGCACCCATCGTCCAGACATGCCCCCTAGAGGGCTACACTAGGTATAACACGCTGAGCACTGAGCACTGATCACACTAGTGACCTGCTGTTCACACTTTGCACCCATCGTCCGGACATGCCCCCTAGAGGGCTGCACTAGGTATAACACGCTGAGCACTGATCGCACTAGTGACCTGCTGTTCACACTTTGCACCCGTCGTCCGGACATGCCCCCTAGAGGGCTACACTAGGTATAACACGCTGAGCACTGATCACACTAGTGACCCGCTGTTCACACTTTGCACCCGTCGTCCGGACATGCCCCCTAGAGGGCTACACTAGGTATAACACGCTGAGCACTGATCACACTAGTGACCCGCTGTTCACACTTTGCACCCGTCGTCCAGATATGCCCCCTAGAGGGCTGCACTAGGTATAACACGCTGAGCACTGATCACACTAGTGACCCGCTGTTCACACTTTGCACCCGTCGTCCGGACATGCCCCCTAGAGGGCTACACTAGGTATAACACGCTGAGCACTGATCACACTAGTGACCCGCTGTTCACACTTTGCACCCGTCGTCCGGACATGCCCCCTAGAGGGCTATACTATGTATAACACGCTGAGCACTGATCGCACTAGTGACCTGCTGTTCACACTTTGCACCCGTCGTCCAGATATGCCCCCTAGAGGGCTGCACTAGGTATAACACGCTGAGCACTGACAGCACTAGTGACCCGCTGTTCACACTTTGCACCCGTCGTCCGGACATGCCCCCTAGAGGGCTATACTATGTATAACACGCTGAGCACTGATCGCACTAGTGACCTGCTGTTCACACTTTGCACCCGTCGTCCAGATATGCCCCCTAGAGGGCTGCACTAGGTATAACACGCTGAGCACTGATCGCACTAGTGACCTGCTGTTCACACTTTGCACCCGTCGTCCGGACATGCCCCCTAGAGGGATACACTAGGTATAACACGCTGAGCACTGATCACACTAGTGACCTGCTGTTCACACTTTGCACCCATCGTCCAGACATGCCCCCTAGAGGGCTACACTAGGTATAACACGCTGAGCACTGAGCACTGATCACACTAGTGACCTGCTGTTCACACTTTGCACCCGTCGTCCGGACATGCCCCCTAGAGGGCTATACTATGTATAACACGCTGAGCACTGATCGCACTAGTGACCTGCTGTTCACACTTTGCACCCGTCGTCCAGATATGCCTCCTAGAGGGCTGCACTAGGTATAACACGCTGAGCACTGATCGCACTAGTGACCTGCTGTTCACACTTTGCACCCGTCGTCCGGACATGCCCCCTAGAGGGCTACACTAGGTATAACACGCTGAGCACTGATCACACTAGTGACCTGCTGTTCACACTTTGCACCCATCGTCCAGACATGCCCCCTAGAGGGCTACACTAGGTATAACACGCTGAGCACTGAGCACTGATCGCACTAGTGACCTGCTGTTCACACTTTGCACCCGTCGTCCGGACATGCCCCCTAGAGGGCTACACTAGGTATAACACGCTGAGCACTGATCACACTAGTGACCCGCTGTTCACACTTTGCACCCGTCGTCCGGACATGCCCCCTAGAGGGCTACACTAGGTATAACACGCTGAGCACTGATCACACTAGTGACCCGCTGTTCACACTTTGCACCCGTCGTCCAGATATGCCCCCTAGAGGGCTGCACTAGGTATAACACGCTGAGCACTGATCACACTAGTGACCCGCTGTTCACACTTTGCACCCGTCGTCCGGACATGCCCCCTAGAGGGCTACACTAGGTATAACACGCTGAGCACTGATCACACTAGTGACCCGCTGTTCACACTTTGCACCCGTCGTCCGGACATGCCCCCTAGAGGGCTATACTATGTATAACACGCTGAGCACTGATCGCACTAGTGACCTGCTGTTCACACTTTGCACCCGTCGTCCAGATATGCCCCCTAGAGGGCTGCACTAGGTATAACACGCTGAGCACTGACAGCACTAGTGACCCGCTGTTCACACTTTGCACCCGTCGTCCGGACATGCTCCCTAGAGGGCTGCACTAGGTATAACACGCTGAGCACTGATCGCACTAGTGACCTGCTGTTCACACTTTGCACCCGTCGTCCAGATATGCCCCTAGAGGGCTGCACTAGGTATAACACGCTGAGCACTGATCGCACTAGTGACCTGCTGTTCACACTTTGCACCCGTCGTCCGGACATGCTCCCTAGAGGGCTACACTAGGTATAACACGCTGAGCACTGATCGCACTAGTGACCTGCTGTTCACACTTTGCACCCATCGTCCGGACATGCCCCCTAGAGGGCTACACTAGGTATAACACGCTGAGCACTGATCACACTAGTGACCCGCTGTTCACACTTTGCACCCGTCGTCCGGACATGCTCCCTAGAGGGCTACACTAGGTATAACACGCTGAGCACTGATCGCACTAGTGACCCGCTGTTCACACTTTGCACCCATCGTCCGGACATGCCCCCTAGAGGGCTGCACTAGGTATAACACGCTGAGCACTGATCGCACTAGTGACCTGCTGTTCACACTTTGCACCCATCGTCCGGACATGCCCCCTAGAGGGCTGGCACTGGGTATAACACGCTGAGCACTGATCGCACTAGTGACCTGCTGTTCACACTTTGCACCCGTCGTCCGGTGTCATATTGAAACCAGTAAATCTTTTCCGCATATATTCTATATACTTATATAGCCTCTAATCAGAGAGCTTTTTTACGCGAAGCTTGAGGTAATACCACCTTTCTACCACTAGGTGCAGAGGCATTTCTTTTTGTCCTCTGTATTCACCCACCGGTCTCCTTACAGCAGATTGCAAAAGTAGTCATCCCCCTTGGCATTTTTAGTGTTTTGCTACCTAAACACCTGGACGTTCAGAGTTTTTTTTTCTGAGAGTTTGTATTAGTTCATCTAAAGAACATTTGTTTTTTGTTTTATTGTGAAGCAAAAAACAAATAGGATAAAATTATTGAAAACGCCAGTGTGCATAACTATTCACCCCCCTAAAGTCAGTACTTTGTAGAGCCTCCTTTTGCGGCAATTTCAGCTGCAAGTTGCTTTGGGTAAGTCTCTGAGCTTTCACATCTTGCCACTGGAAGTTTTGCCCTGACTTGTTTGGAGAGCTCCTTGGTCTTCATGGCGTTTGGTTAGTGGTGCCTCTTGCTTAATGGTTTTGAGCCTCTGTTGCCATTCAGAGAAGGTGTGTATATACTGACAGACTGTGTGACACTTAGATTGCACACAGGTGGACTTCCTGCCACTAAGAATGGGACTTATGAAGGGAATTGCTTGCACCAGAAATTTTAAGGGGTTTTATAGCAAAAGGGGTGAATTAGTGATGAGCGAATATACTCGTTGCTTGGGTATTCTCGAGCACGCTCGGGTGGTCTCCAAGTATTTTTTGACTGCTCGGAGATATAGTTTGTCTTGCCACAGCTGCATGATTAAGGCTATGTGCACACGTTGTGGATTTTGCTGCGGATCCGCAGTGGATTGGTCGCTGCGGATCCGCAGCAGTTTTCCATGCATTGTGCAGTACCATGTAAATGTATGAAAAATGAAATCCGCAGTGCACATGGTGCGGAAAATACCACGTGGAAACGATGATGTATTTTCCGCAGCATGTCAATTCTTAGTGCGGATTCTGCAGCAGTTTACACCGGCTCCGTAACAGGAATCCGCAGGTGTAAAACCGCAGGTGGAATCCGCACAAAAACTGCAGGTAATCCGCAGTGCGTTTTACCTGCGGATTTTGCAAAAACGGTGCGGAAAAATCCACACACGAATCCGCAACGTGTGCACATAGCCTAACAGCTGCTAGCCAGCCTGAGTACATGTGGGGGTTGCCTGGTTGCTAGGGAACCCCCACATGTAATCAAACTGTTTAATAGCCGTAAATCATTCAGCTGAAGCAACGAAAACTAAATCTCCGAGCACTACAATACTTGGAGATCACCAGAGCAACGAGTATACTCGCTCATTACTAGAGAATACATATATATGCACATGCCAATTTTTAGTCATATGATCTCATAAATTTAATGTTTACCCATATTTTTCTCACTTCACCAACTTACACCGTTTAGTGCTGATGCATCACACACAAATCTGATTACAAAAGTACGGTATTTAAACACAGGTTGTAATGTGACAAAACAGGTAAAAAGCCAAAGGGGGATGAATACATTCACAAGCCACTGTATCTCCAAGCACCAGGACCGCGCACAGGCAAAGCGCCAGGACCGCGCACAGGCAAAGCGCCAGGACCGCGCACAGGCAAAGCGCCAGGACCGCGCACAGGCAAAGCGCCAGGACCGCGCACAGGCAAAGCGCCAGGACCGCGCACAGGCAAAGCGCCAGGACCGCGCACAGGCAAAGCGCCAGGACCGCGCACAGACAAAGCGCCAGGACCGCGCACAGACAAAGCGCCAGGACCGCGCACAGACAAAGCGCCAGGAGCGCGCACAGGCAAAGCGCCAGGAGCGCGCACAGGCAAAGCGCCAGGAGCGCGCACAGGCAAAGCGCCAGGAGCGCGCACAGGCAAAGCGCCAGGAGCGCGCACAGGCAAAGCGCCAGGAGCGCGCACAGGCAAAGCGCCAGGAGCGCGCACAGGCAAAGCGTCAGGACCGCGCACGGACAAAGAACCAGGACCGCGCACGGACAAAGAACCAGGACCGCGCACAGACAAAGAACCAGGACCGCGCACTGACAAAGTTGAGGGATTGTCCACGATGTCTGGCTTGGTCAGTGCAGCCATGTCTTCACCACACCGGGTAACGTTACTACTACTAAATATTATAGTTTTATTATTAGTTGTTCACTGAAAGCTACCTATGCACAGACTACATAAAGCTCATTGTATAGGACCCTTCGTGTCCCCTGAGGAAGCCAACGCTGCTTTATGTCCGTGCCTAGAGACGCCCGTATATTGGGTAATGTCATACAGATGATATAAACCTCAATACTTAGGACCATCTGTTAAACGACAGACACCACCAGCGTAGACTAACCCTATAAACCAGCAAGGAAGTCTCTGGTTCTGCCAAGGAGTCTATCATTATAAAAGAAAAAAAAATAGTTTTCTATTGCAGATGTGAACAAAGTAATCAACCATCCAAAACATAGAATGTCCCTCTGGCTATCCTTCACAAAGGCCCCAGCATCAATAGCTACATGCCTTGTGCCTTTTAAATGCTGGGGAACTGCATCAATAAGAGTTTTTAATTAAACCCCATAATATCAATTACACATTTTACATGAAAAACAAAAACAAAAAAGAGCAATGAGCAATCACATTACACGAGTGTAGACACATTACACCAGTAAATCCTTTACGGCAACCTCTATTTGAGCTAGGAAATGACAAAAAACATCAATTACAAGGAACCTTAGTTATACAGCTCCAAGTCCTGGAAACAACTGTCCAGAAACTTACAATTCACAAAAAAAAGTTCTCATAGGTTCATCTATAAATAATACACAGTTACTTTTGTGAATAGTTCAGACAAAGGGGTTGGGATTAGGTTACACGGAACTATCTGCTCCTTACTAGGGGACGTCAAACCTTAAAAGGATAAAAATCATCGGTTACACTGGAGACACCTATATCTTCTTGTGCCCTATGCTGAGAGTCAGAATACAACAAAGCAGCAACAGCCAATGATAAAACACAAATTAATAAAAGTACAAACATAACTAAATTCCTCTGTAAAATACAGGGTTGGTGTCAGCATCTGGCAAAACCGGGCAAATGCCAGTGCACAGAACACTTTACAGGGAGCCATCAGCAGAAAATATCATATTGTTTAAATCAGGTTTTTGTGTAATTTTTTTTTTATTTTATTTTTGGAAATTGTTTTTTTTTCTCATATTAAAATCTTTATTAAAAAAAAAAGTTGAAATCTTATCGTTTTCATAATTTTCAGAATGGCTGCTGGTGCTTTTGTAGACTTCATGTTTCAGGAAACACCACATGTACATTAACCATAATAGATGCTGACCCTTATGTATTATTGAAGCATCTAATGAGCGTGTGTAAAGGTCACTGTAAAAGGAGAGGAAGCGGGAGGAGGTGTGATATAACCTATTGTGATTGATGAATCCAGTGTTATCAGTTTGTATGGAGGGGTTACTTGTCACTGTAATCATGCCTCTGAATTTAAGAGAGGCTGCTGACAACTCGTAAGGCCCCTTCACATTTAGGCTACTTTCACACTAGCGTCGTACGACGCACATCGCAATGTGTCGTTTTGCAGAAAAAACGCATCCTGCAAAGTTGTTTGCAGGATGCATTTTTTTCTCCATAGGCTTGTATTAGCGACGCATTGCCACACGTCGCAAACGTCGTGTTGTGGCGGACCGTCGGCACCAAAAAACATTGTTTGTAACATTTTTTGGTGCGTTGTGTCCGCCTTTTCCGCGTGCGCATGCGCGGCCGGAACTCCGCCCCGCAACTCACAATGGGGCAGCGGATGCGTTGTAATAATGCATCCGCTGCCCCCGTTGTGCTGCGTTGTCACAGGATGCGTCGGTACGTCGGCCCGACGCACTGCGATGGGCCGACGCTAATGTGAAAGTTGAAAAGATAGAAGGTTATGACTCAAATAGCTCTAGTGGCCAGTGTAAAAATTGCAAGATTACCAATATTGTCTCTTAGATTCATACTTACTGACTTTTCAGGGACAGATTTCAGAGGGTTAATTATCATCAGCAAATAGGCAATTTATTTATCGATAAGCAAATACAATGGCAAACCATGACGGCATCTTCTGAGCTTTCCCATTGGCTTGTTTTGGAAAGTATAGAGTGTGCTTTCTTTTAACAGTTTCACATTTTTAGAAATCTGAGCAGGTCAAAAACCGTGGAAAAGCCTGAAAATCTGCACAGTAAGCCATATTTACACAGAAATGCTTATGTTCATTCTTCTGAGCGGTTTCTGAGGAATTATTGGAAAATCCTTGTTTTATCTGCTGCAGATTTAGCAGTTCTCTAAGTGCTGAGCTGTGTATAACCCCGCCCACATCACTGTTGGCAGCTTTCTGCCTATGCACAGTGACAAGCAGTAATGTGGGTGGGTTACAGAGCAGGACTACATGGCACTAGACACCTAGTCCTGTAGTGATAATCTCCTGCTGATAAAACACTGATTTTATTGAAACTACAACTAGCAGCCCTGTGAGTGACACATCGTTGGAATCAGGGTCTCTATCTCTACATTATCCAGCTCTTAGATTACGTGGCAAAAACCTGGTGACAGATTCCATACAGAAGGTGAAATTCGCAATGAAAATATGCAGGAAAAATGAAAGTTTTTTTTGTTTCGGAAAACCACTCTAACTGGCTACAATTGGTCTTTAAAAAAAAAATCTGTTCTTTTTTCACCTTCCCCGAGTCTAGGATGGAGTTTTCACCGCTTGTTCTGTTATCGTCCACAGCGCTGAGATTACGGCAAGAACATGTCAACCAGTAACTGAAGTCAGAGGTTCTGCCCAAACTGGTGGCACAAGCCACTAAGAACCGCTGAGCCCAGTGATTGGCTGCAGCGCTGCTGACAAGACATTAGCACTGCAGATAATAACAGATGATGGGAGCAGCAGTGCAGATTCAGGAGGGCAAGATGAGGACAGATGATTTTTTGTTAAAGCAAACTGCGCCTGGGCACAAGGTTATTCCAAACCCCTTTAGGGTATGTGCACACGTGGCAGATTTGGCCCTGCGGATCCGCAGCAGTTTTCCATGCGTTGTACAGTATCATCTAAACCTATGGAAAACCAAGTCCACAGTGCACATGATGGAAAATTCTGTGCAGAAACGCAGCGGTTTATTTTCTGCAGCATGTCAATTCTTTATGCGGAATCAGCAGCGTTTTACATCTATTCCATTACAGAAATCCGCAGGTGTAAAAAAAAAAAAAAAAACAGGGAATCCGCACAAAAACCTCACAAAATCGGCAGGGAATCCGCAACGTGTGCACATACCCTAAAGGGGGTGCAAATTTAATATTCTATACCTCAGGGCAATTTCGGTGCAGGGAAAAAAAAAAAATCAGCATCATGTGAATATGGTACCGGCCAAAAAATGCTGAAAACAGTAGCTAAAACATTGGTGTAAATGCTAACAAAAAATGATAACAGAAATGCCAAGAAAACAGCAGAGAAAAGCAGCGATTCCTAAAGCATCTTACAATTGAGAAACAGATATTTAAGCCAGTAGGAAAATACCAGTGTGAACATACCCGAACTGTCCCCTGTGGGAGTGCAGGTACACGCTCCAGAAGTAACACTAATCACGGGTTGTATTAGTCACAGAAATGCATGAGACAAGTCGGCTGCACTCGCTGCGCCCCACCGCTGCACTCGCTGCGCCCCACCGCTGCACTCCACCGTTGCACCCGCTGCGCCCCACCGCTGCACTCCACCGTTGCACCCACTGCGCCCCACCGTTGCACCCACTGCGCCCCACTCACTGCGCCCCACCACTGCACTCGCTGCGCCCCACCGCTGCACCCGCTGCGCTCCACCGTTGCACTCACTGCGCCCCACCGCTGCACTCCACCGTTGCACCCGCTGCGCCCCACCGCTGCACTCCACCGTTGCACTCACTGCGCCCCACCGCTGCACTCACTGCGCCCCACCGCTGCACTCACTGCGCCCCACCGCGCCCCACCGCTGCACTCACTGCGCCCCACCGCTGCACTCACTGCTGCACCCGACCGCTGCACCCCACTGCTGCACCCCACCGCTGCACTCACTCCTGGTCGCCAATTCTGATCTTCTATTCCATTTTCATGACTGTCCAAACCGATCCGCCGAGTAACTGGTGCAAACCCCAGTGACTATTATGGCTTTGTCTGCTTGTTATTACTTGTCCATTTTTAGAAAAGAAAAAAGTTCTGCACGTTGTATTTTTTTCTTCCACTCGAAGAACTGACACATAACGGAACCCAGACAGACCCCGTAATAAAGACCCAAACCAATCACCAAACCCAAGGATGCACCAGGAAGATCAGACTGGATCATAAAATATATACCTTTAATAATTAATTAATTAGCAGTGATAGAATATATAAAAACAATAGATTCAGCAAAAATATATGATAAAAATTATACAAAAAAGTGTGCAACACAGAACGGCGTATAAGAATTACACAAGTGGAAACCCATAAGCACAATTTAACAATAATCACTTATATAGATTGTGCAAGGTAAGTACCGTAATCCCCAAAATCGGGGTATAATAATTCCCTGAGAATTGATGCAACAATCAGGTGAAAAAAAAGTGAAAAAAACAGTAATATCTTAATAAACAAATCCCATGTGCAAAAAAGGTGCTAAGTGCAATTAAATTTAGGGAACTTGGTCCACTTATGTATAGGGTTTTTTTTTTTTCGACATTACACAGTGCCAGCACTGAATAAGGTGCTAAGTGTAAAGTAAATAATCCAGGGTTAACATTAGCACCCTCACCCACATCCTAGGTCTCTGAGCAGAGTCGGCATCTCCTGGAGGTTGGCACCCTCACCCACATCCTAGGTCTCTGAGCAGAGTCGGCATCTCCTGGAGGTTGGCACCCTCAGCCACATCCTAGGTCTCTGAGCAGAGCCAGCATCTCCTGGAGGTTGGCACCCTCAGCCACATCCTAGGTCTCTGAGCAGAGCCAGCATCTCCTGGAGGTTGGCACCCTCACCTACATCCTAGGTCTCTGAGCAGAGTCGGCGTCTCCTGGAGGTTGGCACCCTCACCTACATCCTAGGTCTCTGAGCAGAGCCGGCATCTCCTGGAGGTTGGCACCCTCACCTACATCCTAGGTCTCTGAGCAGAGTCGGCGTCTCCTGGAGGTTGGCACCCTCACCTACATCCTAGGTCTCTGAGCAGAGCCGGCATCTCCTGGAGGTTGGCACCCTCACCTACATCCTAGGTCTCTGAGCAGAGTCGGCGTCTCCTGGAGGTTGGCACCCTCACCCACATCCTAGGTCTCTGAGCAGAGCCGGCGTCTCCTGGAGGTTGGCACCCTCAGCCACATCCTAGGTCTCTGAGCAGAGCCAGCATCTCCTGGAGGTTGGCACCCTCACCTACATCCTAGGTCTCTGAGCAGAGCCGGCATCTCCTGGAGGTTGGCACCCTCAGCCACATCCTAGGTCTCTGAGCAGAGCCGGCATCTCCTGGAGGTTGGCACCCTCACCCACATCCTAGGTCTCTGAGCAGAGCCGGCATCTCCTGGAGGTTGGCACCCTCACCCACATCCTAGGTCTCTGAGCAGAACCGGGGCGTCTCCTGGAGGATGGCACCCTCACCTACATACTAGGTCTCTGAGCAGAACCGGGGAGTCTCCTGGAGGTTGGCACCCTCACCCACATCCTAGGTCTCTGAGCAGAGCCGGCATCTCCTGGAGGTTGGCACCCTCACCCACATCCTAGGTCTCTGAGCAGAGCCGGCATCTCCTGGAGGTTGGCACCCTCACCCACATCCTAGGTCTCTGAGCAGAGCCGGCATCCCCTGGAGGTTGGCACCCTCACCCACATCCTAGGTCTCTGAGCAGAGCCGGCGTCTCCTGGAGGTTGGCACCCTCACCCACATCCTAGGTCTCTGAGCAGAGCCGGCGTCTCCTGGAGGTTGGCACCCTCACCCACATCCTAGGTCTCTGAGCAGAGCCGGCGTCTCCTGGAGGTTGGCACCCTCACCTACATCCTAGGTCTGTAAATCACTTGTGCACCAGCCTAGGTCTGATGATGGACCACACAGGAGCTGCCTGATGGCCGAGAGTCGTCTCTGGGAAGGGCCAGTGGCACGGATTCCTCTACTGTGGGCACATAACCCGCACCCTCAGGTCCCTGGCGCTCACACTGACTTCTATCTGGAGCAGATCAGAGAAATGAAGTCCCCATGTGGTGCCCGGTGTATGTGCCACCAAGGGCCCCGGGTGTGTCAGGGTAGGGGGGCTTCCGAATAAAGCCCCTCCACTACGCCGGCCAGTCCTCTGAGGGCTTTGGCTATGAATCCCGGTCACTCTTTTCTAGGACAGCTCGGGGGCTTTTAACTGTTGCGTAATTTGATGACAATAATCGGCGGCTGAGACCGGTCCAATCCCGGAGATGGAGCAGATGCCGGGGATAATGACACGAGGGTCTGAGCGGCCGCCGGGGGGTCACAGTGCTGACCCTAAGTGTAGCAGCCCCCAGGGACACTGGCATCTGCCAGCACCCACACAAACCAGAGACCCTCGGGCTGCACACAGTACGGGGGGCTCAGGGGATGAATATTAACACTTCGTGGTCCAGTCCATCCTCGCAGCCAGCCCCATGCACAGCTGACTGGCAGGGCGCTCCGCACCCATCTCTGCCCACAGGGTGCCCAGCACCAGACCCCAGCCCAGGACCCTCCCTCCAGGTCCCAGTACCACTGCTCCCACAGACATGATGGGGGTCGTACTCCACACACAAATACACAGAAAATGCTGATGGATCTGCAGGTGACACAAAGTGACCAAACTCTCACCGATCTCACCCGGACGGGTGTGGGGCAGCCGGGAGAGGCAGGGGCTCCATACCCAGACAGCGCCTCTTATTCCCCGGGGAGCGCGGAACTTCAGGGCGCCGGGATCTCCGAGCCACGAACGTCCCCGGGCGCTCAGCAGTGACAGCCGCAGCTCAGCGGTACATCCCGGCAGCAGGTGAGGAGCAGCCCTCGGTCCGCTGTGTGAGAGGACGATGTGCGGGAGCTGCTGACTCCACACCGGGCACTCACCAATGAGTTCCGGCCGCTCCTCTCCCTGTACCCAGCTCAGTGTGCGGGAGAGGCGGCACTGCGCAGGCGCGGCATTCCCCTCCACTCACAAAGTGACAGGAGCAGCCGATGGGCACAAAGCACTGGCTGCCACCCGGCATGTACACACAATACCACACACACGGGCATGTACACACAATACCACACACACACGGGCATGTACACACAATACCACACACACGGGCATGTACACACAATACCACACACACGGGCATGTACACACAATACCACACACACGGGCATGTACACACAATACCACACACACACGGACATGTACACACAATACCACACACACGGGCATGTACACACAGTACCACACACACACGGGCATGTACACACAATACCACACACACACGGGCATGTACACACAATACCACACACACGGGCATGTACACACAGTACCACACACACACGGGCATGTACACACAATACCACACACACGGGCATGTACACACAGTACCACACACACACGGGCATGTACACACAATACCACACACACGGGCATGTACACACAATACCACACACACAGGCATGTACACACAATACCACACACACAGGCATGTACACACAATACCACACACACGGGCATGTACACACAATACCACACACACAGGCATGTACACACAATACCACACACACGGGCATGTACACACAATACCACACACACACGGGCATGTACACACAGTACCACACACACACGGGCATGTACACACAATACCACACACACGGGCATGTACACACAGTACCACACACACACGGGCATGTACACACAATACCACACACACACGGGCATGTACACACAATACCACACACACGGGCATGTACACACAGTACCACACACACACGGGCATGTACACACAATACCACACACACGGGCATGTACACACAGTACCACACACACACGGGCATGTACACACAATACCACACACACGGGCATGTACACACAATACCACACACACAGGCATGTACACACAATACCACACACACAGGCATGTACACACAATACCACACACACGGGCATGTACACACAATACCACACACACACGGGCATGTACACACAGTACCACACACACGGGCATGTACACACAATACCACACACACACGGGCATGTACACACAATACCACACACACGGGCATGTACACACAGTACCACACACACACGGGCATGTACACACAATACCACACACACGGGCATGTACACACAGTACCACACACACACGGGCATGTACACACAATACCACACACACACGGACATGTACACACAATACCACACACACGGGCATGTACACACAATACCACACACACACGGGCATGTACACACAATACCACACACACACGGACATGTACACACAATACCACACACACGGGCATGTACACACAATACCACACACACGGGCATGTACACACAATACCACACACACGGGCATGTACACACAATACCACACACACGGGCATGTACACACAATACCACACACACAGGCATGTACACACAATACCACACACACAGGCATGTACACACAATACCACACACACACGGACATGTACACACAATACCACACACACGGGCATGTACACACAATACCACACACACGGGCATGTACACACAATACCACACACACACGGACATGTACACACAATACCACACACACACGGACATGTACACACAATACCACACACACGGGCATGTACACACAATACCACACACACGGGCATGTACACACAATACCACACACACGGGCATGTACACACAATACCACACACACACGGACATGTACACACAATACCACACACACGGGCATGTACACACAATACCACACACACGGGCATGTACACACAATACCACACACACGGGCATGTACACACAATACCACACACACGGGCATGTACACACAATACCACACACACACGGACATGTACACACAATACCACACACACACGGACATGTACACACAATACCACACACACGGGCATGTACACAGAGGCGTAGCTAGAGCTTTTGCCGCCCGGGGCTGTTCCCGAGTTTGGCGCCCCCCCCCCCCCCCGGCTCAATACACACAAAGGTTACCAAAAATGGTTTTCCTGTTTTGTAGAACTTAAACTGGGCCTAATGGTGTCACCCCCACATGCGACACCTGTGACTTAATACCACCACACCATGACCAGGCCACATAGTGACCGAATAATACTACATACAAGGGACAAATACCACAACACCATTTCCAGACCACATATTACCACCACATAGTGACTGAATACTACAATACTGATCAGTAATAAAAAAAAAACCACAATACTATCACCATAAGTGCCAGTATTCACAGGAGATCTGTACTTAGTATGCAGTGTCTGTGTAGAGGTAATACAGAGATCACTGGTGACATTATACACAGGACCTCTATATAGTATACAGTGTATAGTGTTAGTGTATAGGTAACACTGACTCACCAGTGACGTCTCTAGGTGAAGTCCTTCATCTTTCATCCAGCACAGACCGCCATCATTCCTTCCAGCCAGGACTCGTTTCTGCAGGAAATAACACAGTTATCTCAAGCTCCGCTTGCAGAACACATTACTTAATTTTTCACAACTTCTACATTACATCACATGAAAAAAAAAAAGGTGATATAGTGTCACTGCACAGTAACAGGACCGCCCCCCCATTTAAAACAGTATACTCAAAAAATAAAATAAATACATCACTGCAGTAATAATATCCCTTAATTATCCCCTATGGTAACACTATTCCCCACCCTGGCCCCGTTTATCTCATTCCTGGCTCCAGCCATATGTTCTCGCATCCTGCCCTCATGAGTATCCATTCTACCCCATATGATCTCCCCATCCTGCCCCACCAGCCTCCATCGTATCCATCCTGCCCCATGATCCAATCCTGCCCCGTGTCTCCAATCATGCCCCGTGTCTACATTCTGCCCATGCCTCAAGTCCTGCCCCCAGTGTGTCCAGCATATTACCCCCATGTTGTCCAGCAATCTGCCACAGTGTGTCCAGCATATTACCCCCATGTTGTCCAGCAATCTGCCCCAGTGTGTCCAGCATATTACCCCCAGTGTGTCCAGCAATCTGCCCCAGTATGTCCAGCACTGCCCCCAGTGTGTCCAGCAATCTGCCCCAGTGTCCAGCCTTTCCCCAGTGTGTCCAGCAGTCTGCCCCAGTGTGTCCAGCATATTACCCCCAGTGTCCAGCATTGCCCCAGTATGTCCAGCATATTACCCCCAGTGTGTCCAGCAATCTGCCCCAGTGTCCAGCATTGCCCCAGTGTGTCCAGAAGTCTGCCCCAGGGTCTCCAGCATTGCCTCAATGTGTCCAGAAATCTGCCCCAGGGTCTCCAGTATTGCCCCAGTGTGTCCAGCAATCTGCCCCATGGTCTCCAGTATTGCCCCAGTATGTCCAGAAGTCTGCCCCAGGGTCTCCAGCATTGCCTCAATGTGTCCTGAAATCTGCCCCATGGTCTCCAGTATTCAGTGTGTCCAGCAATCTGCCCCATAGTCTCCTGTATTGCCCCAGTGTGTCCAGCATTCTGCCCCATGGTCTCCAGTATTGCCCCAGTGTGTCCAGCATTCTGCCCCATGGTCTCCAGTATTGCCCCAGTGTGTCCAGCAATCTTCCCCATGGTCTCCAGTATTGCCCCAGTATGTCCAGAAGTCTGCCCCAGGGTCTCCAGCATTTCCTCAATGTGTCCTGAAATCTGCCCCATGGTCTCCAGTATTCAGTGTGTCCAGCATTCTGCCCCATGGTCTCCAGTATTGCCCCAGTGTGTCCCGCATTCTGCCCCATGGTCTCCAGTATTGCCCCAGTGTGTCCAGCAATCTGCCCCATGGTCTCCAGTATTGCCCCAGTGTGTCCAGCATTCTGCCCCAGGGTCTCCAGTATTGCCCCAGTGTGTCCAGCAATCTGCCCCATGGTCTCCAGTATTGCCCCAGTGTGTCCAGCAATCTGCCCCATGCTCTCCAGTATTGCCCCAGTGTGTCCAGCAATCTGCCCCATGGTCTCCAGTATTGCCCCAGTGTGTCCAGCATTCTGCCCCATGGTCTCCTGTATTGCCCCAGTGTGTCCAGCATTCTGCCCCATGGTCTCCAGTATTGCCCCAATGTGTCCAGCATTCTGCCCCATGGTCTCCAGTATTGCCCCAGTGTGTCCAGCAATCTGCCCCATGCTCTCCAGTATTGCCCCAGTGTGTCCAGCATTCTGCCCCATGGTCTCCAGTATTGCCCCAGTGTGTCCAGCATTCTGCCCCATGGTCTCCAGTATTGCCCCAGTGTGTCCAGCATTCTGCCCCATGGTCTCCAGTATTGCCCCAGTGTGTCCAGCAATCTGCCCCATGGTCTCCAGTATTGCCCCAGTGTGTCCAGCAATCTGCCCCATGCTCTCCAGTATTGCCCCAGTGTGTCCAGCATTGCCCCCAGACAGTCAGACAAAAAGAAAAAAAAAAAGTAAAATCCTCACCTCTCCCGTTCCTAGCGCAGGTCCGGTGCAGTCAGCGTCTCTCTGGCTCTGCGACGCTCAGGACAGAGAGGCAGAGCGGCGCGCTCAGTAGTGACGTCATCGCGCCCTCTGCTCTGAGACGTCACAGAGTCAGAGGACGCTGAAGCCGCAGGAACCAGGAGAGGTGAGTATTAGAGCGGGGGGCGGGGGCGGGGGTGGGGGGAGCTGGTCGTGGTGGCGGACGGCGCCGCCCGAAGATTTAAAGGGGCGTCTTTTTTTTTTTTTCTTCTCCTGCAGCGCCGGCCGCCCCCCGCATTGTGCCGCCCGGGGCGGACCGCCCCCCCCGCTCCCCCCTTCCTACGCCACTGCATGTACACACAATACCACACACACACGGACATGTACACACAATACCACACACACGGGCATGTACACACAATACCACACACACACGGGCATGTACACACAATACCACACACACACGGACATGTACACACAATACCACACACACGGGCATGTACACACAATACCACACACACACGGACATGTACACACAATACCACACACACGGGCATGTACACACAATACCACACACACAGGCATGTACACACAATACCACACACACGGGCATGTACACACAATACCACACACACACGGACATGTACACACAATACCACACACACGGGCATGTACACACAATACCACACACACGGGCATGTACACACAATACCACACACACGGGCATGTACACACAATACCACACACACACGGACATGTACACACAATACCACACACACGGGCATGTACACACAATACCACACACACACGGACATGTACACACAATACCACACACACGGGCATGTACACACAATACCACACACACAGGCATGTACACACAATACCACACACACGGGCATGTACACACAATACCACACACACACGGACATGTACACACAATACCACACACACGGGCATGTACACACAATACCACACACACGGGCATGTACACACAATACCACACACACGGGCATGTACACACAATACCACACACACGGGCATGTACACACAATACCACACACACGGGCATGTACACACAATAATACACACACACGGGCATGTGCACACAATAATACACAAACACACATATACACACAATAATACACACACTCAGGCATGTACACACAATAGTATACACACACACGGGCATGTAAACACAATAATACACACGGCTAAGGCATGTACACGCAAAAATACACACACAGGCATGTACACACACATGGGCATGTACACACAATAATACACACACACGGGCATGTACACACAATAATACACACACACGGGCATGTGCACACAATAATACACAAACACACATATACACACAATAATACACACACTCAGGCATGTACACACAATAATACACATACAGGCATGTACACACACAATAATCCACACACAGGCATGTACACACAATAGTATACACACACATGGGCATGTAAACACAATAATACACACACAGGCATGTACACCCAATAATACACACAATAGTACACACACGGGCATGTACACACAATAATCCATACACACGGGCATGTAAACACAATAGTACACACACAGGGGCAGGGACGGGCTCCAGGTTTTTGAGGGCCCCGGGCGAAAGAGTCTCAGTGGGCCCCCCTTTAACACATACCACGATTCATGATGCACAGATACAGCAGAGAAATATACCGTATATACTCGAGTATAAGCCGAGATTTTCAGCCCAAAATTTTGGGCTGAAAGTGCCCCTCTCGGCTTATACTCGAGTCACGGTAGCGGTGGGGTCGGCGGGTGAGGGGGAGAGGGCGCTGAGGTATACTTACCTAGTCCCAGCGATCCTGACGCTCCCCCTGCCGTCCCACGGTCTTCTGTGCTGCAGCTTCTTCCCCTCTTCAGCGGTCATTAGAAAAATGAATAAGCGGCTCCACCTCCCATAGGGGTGGAGCCGCCTATTCATTTCTCTAATCAGCGGTGCTGGACCGCTGATAGAGGAAGAAGCTGCGGCACAGAAGACAGGAGGGGACAGCAGGGGGAGCCGGACGTCGGGACCAGGTAAGTATGTAATATTCACCTGTCCGCGTTCCAGCCGCCGGGTGCCGCTCCATCTTCCCGGCGTCTATCTGCGCTCTGACTGTTCAGGTCAGAGGGCGCGATGACGCATATAGTGTGCGCGGCGCCCTCTGCCTGATCAATCAGAGCAGAGAGACGCCGGGACCGGACGCTGGGAGCTGCAATCAAGAAAGGTGAGTATGGCTTTTTTTTTTTTTTTTTTATTGCAGCAGCAGCGGCGGCACAGATTTATACCGAGCATCTATGGGGCAGTATGAACGGTACAGAGCACTGTATGGGGCAGATATGGAGCAATATGAACAGTGCAGAGCACTGTATGGGGCAGATATGGAGCAATATGAACAGTGCAGAGCACTATATGGGGCAGATATGGGGCAATATGAACGGTGCAGAGCACTATATGGGGCAGATATGGGGCAATATGAACGGTACAGAGCACTGTATGGGGCAGATATGGAGCAATATGAACAGTGCAGAGCACTGTATGGGGCAGATATGGAGCAATATGAACAGTGCAGAGCACTATATGGGGCAGATATGGGGCAATATGAACGGTGCAGAGCACTATATGGGGCAGATATGGGGCAATATGAACGGTACAGAGCACTGTATGGGGCAGATATGGAGCAATATGAACAGTGCAGAGCACTGTATGGGGCAGATATGGAGCAATATGAACAGTGCAGAGCACTATATGGGGCAGATATGGAGCAATATGAACAGTGCAGAGCACTGTATGAGGCAGATATGGAGCAATATGAACGGTGCAGAGCACTATATGGGGCAGATATGGGGCAATATGAATGGTGCAGAGCACTATATGGGGCAGATATGGAGCAATATGAACAGTGCAGAGCACTGTATGGGGCAGATATGGAGCAATATGAACAGTGCAGAGCACTATATGGGGCAGATATGGGGCAATATGAACGGTGCAGAGCACTATATGGGGCAGATATGGGGCAATATGAATGGTGCAGAGCACTGTATGGGGCAGATATGGAGCAATATGAACAGTGCAGAGCACTGTATGGGGCAGATATGGAGCAATATGAACAGTGCAGAGCACTATATGGGGCAGATATGGGGCAATATGAACGGTGCAGAGCACTATATGGGGCAGATATGGGGCAATATGAACGGTGCAGAGCACTATATGGGGCAGATATGGGGCAATATGAATGGTGCAGAGCACTATATGGGGCAGATATGGGGCAATATGAACGGTGCAGAGCACTATATGGGGCAGATATGGGGCAATATGAACAGTGCAGAGCACTATATGGCAGAGCTATGGGGAAATATGAACGGTGCAGAGCACTATATGGCAGAGCTATGGGGAAATATGAACGGTGCAGAGCACTATATGGCACAGCTATGGGGCAATAATGATCTATTTTTATTTTTGAAGTTCACCGGTAAATGCTGCATTTCCACCCTAGGCTTATACTCGAGTCAATAAGTTTTCCCAGTTTTTTGTGGCAAAATTAGGGGGTCGGCTTATACTCGGGTCAGCTTATACTCGAGTATATACGGTAGATAGAGTACAATGCCAGATTTCACTTCTTACACAAGTGATAGCTATAGTAAATTCTACAATACCATATAGCAGAGGGGCTTTATATAAGTCAACCCCTTATATGCCAATTTTTGTGACCTACTCCCTCTTCCTCAGTTACCACTAGGCATTTTATTGTTAGCTGAACTTGCTGCTAAGAAAAAAATGCATACATTGAATATGACATTTTTTTAATGGAAAACTTTTTAAAGTAAACATTAGAAAGTAGAACATTTGTAAAAGTGCAAAATGGGTAGCATATAAACAGCCCACGTAGTATATAACACAGCCCTTGTAGCATATAGCACAGCCATGTAGTATATAGCACAGCCACGTAGTATATAGCACAGCCACGTAGTATATAACACAGCCCATGTAGTATATAGCTCAGCCACATAGTATATAGCACAGCCACATAGTATATAGCACAACCACGTAGTATATAACACAGCCCATGTAGCATAAAGCACAGCCACATAGTATATAGCACAGTCATGTAGTATATAACACAGCCACGTAGTATATAACACAGCCACATAGTATATAACACAGCCCACGTAGCATATAACACAGCCCACGTAGTATATAGCACAGCCACGTAGTATATAGCACAGCCACGTATCATATAACACAGCTCACGTAGTATTTAACACAGTCCACATAGCATATAGCACAGCCATGTAGTATATAACACAGCCCATGTAGCATATAGCACAGCCATGTAGTATATAACACAGCCCGCATCTCCCCTCCCCCCTCTCCCCCTCAGGAATGGCCCCACATTCCAGTACTCACTGTTATAGTTAAAAAAGAACACCACACTCCTTACCTCTCCTCGTGCCCGTGCTGCTCCCTCCTCCTGTCTCGGCGGCTGCACTGCCTGGCATACAGTGAGTGCGCGATGATGTCATCGCGTACCCACAATGTCAGAGGCAGAGCGGGGAATGATGGGAGAGGGAGCGTCAGCTGACGTACTCTCCTAGATCATTGCTTTGAACTGTACTGGCGTCTAGTTCAATGCGGCGGCGGAGGTGTCGGCGCTGGTGGCAGGCGGGCCCCCCTGGCAGGCTGCGTGATGTGCCGCTACCTGAGGGCCCCTTGGGGAGTGGGGGCCCTAGGCAGCTGCCTGCCCCTAATGCCGGCCCTGCCTGCAGGGCCCCCCGGAGCCTCAGTGTACTGTACCGTGAATGGGCCCCCGGTCTCGCCAGGGCCCTGGCACTTGCCCAGGTGCGCCGGGTGCAGATGCCGGCCCTACACATGGGCATGTACACACAATAATACACACACGCATATACACACAATAGTACACACACACGGGCATGTACACACAATACTACACACACACATGGGCATGTATAATAATACACAATAATACACATAAAAGTACACACACGGGCATGTAGACACAATAGTACACAGACACGAGCATGTACAAACAATAGTACTCATACACGGGCATGTACACACTATAGTACACACGGGCATGTACACACAATAGTACACAGACACGAGCATGTACAAACAATAGTACACATACACAGGCATGCACACACTATACTGCACACACACGGGCATGTACACATAATAGTACACACACGAACATGTACACACAATAGTACACACACACGGGCATGTACACACAGGGGCATGTACACATAATAGTACACTCACTCAGGCATCTACACACAATAATACACACACACACGGGCATATAAACGCAATAATACACACAGTCGGGCATGTACACACAATAGTACACACAGGCATGTTTACACAATAGTACACAGCAAAGGCATGTACACACAATAATATACCCAATAGTACACACACACATGGGCATATACACACAATAATATACACACACATGCATGTTTACATAATAATACACAGCAAAGGCATGTACACACAACAATATACCCACACGGGCATGTACACACACAATAGTACACACACGGGCATGTACACACAATAGTACACACAAGCATGTTTACACAATAGTACATAGCATAGTGGGGTACCGCAGGGGTCGGTATTGGGACCTGTTCTCTTCAACATATTCATTAATGATGTGGTAGAAGGTTTACACAGTAAAATATTGATATTTGCAGATGATACAAAACTATGTAAAGCAGTTAATACAAAAGAAGATAGTATTCTGCTACAGATGGATCTGGATAAGTTGGAAACTTGGGCTGAAAGGTGGCAGATGAGGTTTAACAATGATAAATGTAAGGTTATACACATGGGAAGAAGGAATCAATATCACCATTACACACTGAACGGGAAACCACTGGGTACATCTGACAGGGAGAAGGACTTGGGGATCCTAGTTAATGATAAACTTACCTGGAGCAGCCAGTGCCAGGCAGCAGCTGCCAAGGCAAACAGGATCATGGGGTGCATTAAAAGAGGTCTGGATACACATGATGAGAGCATTATACTGCCTCTGTACAAATCCCTAGTTAGACCGCACATGGAGTACTGTGTCCAGTTTTGGGCACCGGTGCTCAGGAAGGATATAATGGAACTAGAGAGAGTACAAAGGAGGGCAACAAAATTAATAAAGGGGATGGGAGAACTGCAATACCCAGATAGATTAGCGAAATTAGGATTATTTAGTCTAGACAAAAGACGACTGAGGGGCGATCTAATAACCATGTATGTTATGATCAGGTGACCTTGGAGCAGCATGAAAACATTTACTGGAGTAGGTGGTAACTATACTGACCGCAAACCCTGATCTTAACACCGCAACTAGAAGTAGCCGTGGGGTGTGCCTAACAAAACCTAGACACCTTGACACAGCCGGAGGACTAAATACCCCTATAGATGGAAATAGGAATTACTACCTTGCCTCAGAGCAGAACCCCAAAGGATAGGCAGCCCCCCACAAATATTGACTGTGGGTAGTAGAGGAAAAGACACACGCAGGCAGGAAACAGGATTTAGCAAATGAGGCACACACTAGCTAAATAGGAAAGGATAGGACAGGATACTAAGCGGTCAGTATTAAAAATCCTTCCAAAAATATCCACAGCAGAAAATACAAAAACTCCACCATCTAACTAAAGATGTGGAGCGTACATCTGCAACTCCAGAGAATCCAACAAGATTGAGAAAACACTGACACAGTCTAAGCTGGACAAGAAAAAACAAATGAATAGCACAGAATATAAGCATAATGCATGTGTGCCACAGAAAAAGAAACAGACACTTATCTTTGCTGAATTGGCAGCTAAGCAGGAGAAGCCAGAAAGTGATCCAACACTTCACAATAAACATTGACAACTGGCAAGGACTAATGAATCCTGCACACCTAAATATCCCAGTCAGAACTGCAATGAGAAGATACACCTGGCCAGGACTGCGACTCAGAGACAACTGCATTCCCACCTACAACCACTGGAGGGAGCCCAAGAGCAGAATTCACAACAGTACCCCCCCCCCTTGAGGAGGGGTCACCGAACCCTCACCAGGGACCCCAGGACGATCAGGATGAGCCAGATGAAAGGCACGGACCAAATCAGCAGCATGGACATCAGAGGCAAAAACCCAAGAATTATCCTCCTGGCCATAACCCTTCCATTTGACAAGGTACTGAAGCCTCCGCCTCGAAAAACGAGAATCCAAAATCTTCTCAACCACATACTCCAACTCTCCATCAACCAACACAGGGGCCGGAGGATCAACAGAGGGAACAACGGGCACCACATATTTCCGCAATAAAGATCTATGGAAGACATTAAGGATAGCAAAAGAGGCCGGAAGCGCTAAACGAAAAGACACCGGATTAATAATCTCAGAAATCTTATAAGGACCAATAAACCGAGGCTTAAACTTAGGGGAAGAAACCTTCATAGGAACATGATGGGAAGACAACCAGACCAGATCCCCAACCCGAAGCCGGGAACCAACACACCGACGACGGTTAGCAAAACGTTGAGCCTCCTCCTGAGACAACACCAAATTGTCCACCACATGAGCCCAAATCTGCTGCAACCTGTCAACCACAGAATCCACACCAGGACAGTCAGAAGGTTCAACCTGCCCAGAAGAAAAACGAGGATGAAAACCAAAATTACAAAAGAAAGGCGAAACCAAAGTAGCCGAACTAGCCCGATTATTAAGGGCAAACTCGGCCAATGGCAAGAAGGCCACCCAATCATCCTGATCAGCAGACACAAAGCATCTCAAATAAGTCTCCAAAGTCTGATTAGTTCGCTCGGTCTGGCCATTTGTCTGAGGATGAAATGCAGAAGAAAAAGATAAATCAATGCCCAGCCTAGCACAAAAGGCCCGCCAAAACCTAGAAACAAACTGGGAACCTCTGTCGGACACAATATTCTCCGGAATACCATGCAAACGAACCACATGCTGAAAAAACAACGGAACCAAATCTGAAAAGGAAGGCAATTTAGGCAAAGGCACCAAATGAACCATCTTAGAGAACCGGTCACAAACAACCCAGATAACAGACATCTTCTGGGAGACCGGAAGATCAGAAATAAAATCCATCAAAATATGCGTCCAGGGCCTCTCAGGGACTGGCAATGGCAAAAGCAACCCACTAGCACGGGAACAACAAGGCTTGGCCCGCGCACAAGTCCCACAGGACTGCACAAAAAAACGCACATCACGCGACAAAGAAGGCCACCAAAAGGACCTACCAACCAAGTCTCTGGTACCAAAAATGCCAGGATGACCAGCCAACACGGAACAGTGAACCTCAGAAATCACTCTACTAGTCCATCTGTCATCAACAAACAGTTTCCCCACAGGACAGCGGTCAGGTTTGTCAGCCTGAAATTCCTGAAGAACCCGTCGTAAATCAGGGGAAATGGCAGAAAGGACAACCCCTTCTTTCAGAATACCGACCGGTTCTAAGACCTCAGGAAAATCAGGCAAAAAACTCCTAGAGAGGGCATCAACCTTAATATTCTTAGAACCTGGAAGGTACGAGACCACAAAATCAAAACGGGAAAAAAACAAGGACCATCGAGCCTGTCTAGGATTCAGCCGTTTGGCAGACTCGAGGTAAATCAGATTCTTATGATCGGTCAAGACCACAATACGGTGCTTAGCTCCCTCAAGCCAATGTCGCCACTCCTCAAATGCCCACTTCATAGCCAACAACTCCCGATTGCCGACATCATAATTGCGTTCAACAGGCAAAAACTTACGGGAAAAGAAGGCACACGGTTTCATCAAGGAACCAACAGGATCCCTCTGAGACAAAACGGCCCCTGCCCCAATCTCAGAAGCATCAACCTCAACCTGAAATGGAAGAGAAACATCCGGTTGGCGCAACACCGGAGCAGAAGTAAATCGACGTTTAAGCTCCTGAAAGGCAGAGACAGCCGCAGAGGACCAATTCGCCACATCAGCGCCTTTGTTTGTCAAATCGGTCAAGGGTTTAACCACGCTGGAAAAATTAGCAATGAAACGGCGATAAAAATTTGCAAAACCCAAAAATTTCTGAAGGCTCTTCACGGATGTGGGCTGACTCCAATCATGAATGGCCTGAACCTTAACCGGATCCATCTCTATAGACGAGGGAGAAAAAATAAAGCCCAAAAAAGAAACCTTCTGCACCCCAAATAGACACTTAGACCCTTTCACAAACAAAGCATTGTCACGAAGGATCTGAAATACCATCCTGACCTGTTGCACATGAGACTCCCAATTATTGGAAAAAATCAAAATATCGTCCAAATATACAATCAAGAATTTATCAAGATAAGTCCGGAAGATATCATGCATGAAGGACTGAAAAACAGATGGAGCATTAGAGAGTCCGAATGGCATCTGTTATGAACAGGTGATTCAGAACCACAATGGACCTGGTGGTTACGAGCACAGAAAATGACCTGATAGTTGCTAATCACATAGGACGAGCTCTGAGACGTGGGAACTCTGCTGACCGCAATCCCTAATCCTATCACACCACACTAGAGGTAGCCGTGGATTGCTCCTAACGCTCCCTATGCAACTCGGCACAGCCTGAGAAACTAGCTAGCCCTGAAGATAGAAAAATAAGCCTACCTTGCCTCAGAGAAATTCCCCAAAGGAAAAGGCAGCCCCCCACATATAATGACTGTGAGCAAAGATGAAAACACAAACACAGAGATGAAATAGATTTTAGCAAAGTGAGGCCCGACTTACTAAATAGACCGAGGACAGGAAAGATAGCTTTGCGGTCAGCACAAAAACCTACAAACAACCACGCAGAGGGCGCAAAAAGACCCTCCGCACCGACTAACGGTACGGAGGTGCTTCCTCTGTGTCCCAGAGCTTCCAGCCAGCAAGACAAACCAATATAGCAAGCTGGACAGAAAAAATAGCAAACAAAAATAACACAAGCAGAACTTAGCTTATGCAGGGCAGACAGGCCACAAGAACGATCCAGGAGAAAGCAAGACCAATACTGGAACATTGACTGGAGGCCAGGAGCAAAGAACTAGGTGGAGTTAAATAGAGCAGCACCTAACGACTTAACCCCGTCACCTGAGGAAGGAAACTCAGAAGCCGCAGCCCCACTCACATCCACCAGAGGAAGCTCATAGACAGAACCAGCCGAAGTACCACTCATGACCACAGGAGGGAGCTTGACCACAGAATTCACAACAGGCATCACAAGGTATTCAAAATGGCCTTCGGGCGTGTTAAACGCAGTTTTCCATTCATCACCCAGCTTAATACGAACAAGATTATATGCCCCCCGAAGGTCAATCTTTGTAAACCAACTAGCTCCCTTAATCCTAGCAAACAAATCGGAAAGCAAAGGTAAAGGGTATTGAAACTTGACCGTGATCTTATTCAAGAGGCGATAATCAATACAGGGTCTCAAGGAACCATCTTTTTTAGCAACAAAAAAGAACCCCGCTCCCAATGGTGAAGAAGATGGTCGAATATGCCCTTTCTCCAAAGACTCCTTAATATAGCTCCGCATGGCGGTATGTTCAGGCACAGACAGGTTGAAAAGTTGACCTTTAGGAAACTTACAGCCTGGAATTAAGTCAATAGCACAATCGCAGTCCCTGTGCGGTGGAAGGAAACTGGACTTGGGCTCATCGAATACATCCTGAAAATCAGACAAATACTCTGGAATTTCAGAAGAGGAAGAAGAGGAGATTGACATCAAAGGAACATCATTATGAACCCCCTGACAACCCCAACTAGTCACAGACATGGACTTCCAATCCAACACAGGATTATGTACCTGCAACCACGGAAAACCCAGCACGATAGCATCATGCAAATTATGCAACACCAGAAATCGACAATCTTCCTGATGGACTGGCGCCATGCGCATGGTCACCTGTGTCCAAAACTGGGGCTTATTTTTAGCCAAGGGTGTAGCATCAATGCCCCTTAAAGGAATAGGGTTCTGCAAAGGCTGCAAGGGAAAACCACAACGCTTGGCAAACTCAAAGTCCATTAAGTTCAAGGCGGCGCCTGAATCCACAAATGCCATGACAGAAAATGAAGACAATGAGCAGATCAAGGACACAGATAACAAAAGTTTAGGTTGTACAGTACTGATGGTAATTGAACTGGCGATCCTCTTTGTCCGCTTAGGGCAGACAGAAATGACATGAGAAGCGTCGCCACAATAATAACACAACCTATTCTGACGTCTGAAACCTTGTCGTTCCGTTCTAGACAGAATCCAATCACACTGCATAGGCTCAGGAATTTGCTCTGAGGATAACGCCACAGCGCGCACAGTTCTGCGCTCCCGCAAGCACCGGTCAATCTGAATGGCCAGAGACATAGAATCACTCAGACCGGAAGGCGTGGGAAACCCCACCATAACATCTTTAACGGATTCAGAAAGACCCTTTCTGAAAATTGCCGCCAAAGCATCATTATTCCATTTAGTCAACACCGACCATTTTCTGAATTTCTGACAATACAATTCTGCCGCCTCTTGACCCTGAGACAGGGCCAACAAGGTCTTCTCAGCTTGATCCACAGAATTAGGTTCATCATATAACAATCCCAAAGCCTGAAAAAAGGAGTCTACATCAAGCAAAGCCGGATTCCCAGATTCCAGGGAAAATGCCCAATCCTGCGGGTCGACACGCAGCAGGGAGATGACAATTTTAACCTGCTGAATGGAATCACCGGAGGATCGATGTCTCAAAGCAAAAAACAGTTTACAGTTGTTTTTAAAACTCAAAAATTTGGACCTGTCACCAAAAAACAAATCAGGAGTAGGAATCTTTGGTTCTAAAACAGGAGTCTGAACAATATAATCAGAAATACCCTGTACCCTAGCAGCAAGCTGGTCTACATGAGAAGCTAATTCCTGAACATTCATGCTAGCACAAGGCTCTTCAGCCACCCAGAGATAAAGAGGGAGGAGAAGACAAAGTAGACTGAAGAAAAAAAAATGGCTCAAGACCTTTCTTCCCTTCTTCTGAGATGCATTTAACTCATTATTGGCCAGTTGTACTGTTATGATCAGGTGACCTTGGAGCAGCATGAAAACATTCACTGGAGTAGGTGGTAACTATACTGACTGCAAACCCTGATCTTAACATCGCAACTAGAAGTAGCCGTGGGGTGTGCCTAACAAAACCTAGACACCTCGACACAGCCGGAGGACTAAATACCCCTATAGATGGAAATAGGAATTACTACCTTGCCTCAGAGCAGAACCCCAAAGGATAGGCAGCCCCCCACAAATATTGACTGTGGGTAGTAGAGGAAAAGACACACGCAGGCAGGAAACAGGATTTAGCAAATGAGGCACACACTAGCTAAATAGGAAAGGATAGGACAGGATACTAAGCGGTCAGTATTAAAAATCCTTCCAAAAATATCCACAGCAGAAAATACAAAAACTCCACCATCTAACTAAAGATGTGGAGCGTATATCTGCAACTCCAGAGAATCCAACAAGACTGAGAAAACACTGACACAGTCTAAGCTGGACAAGAAAAAACAAATGAATAGCACAGAATATAAGCACACTGCATGTGTGCCACAGAAAAAGAAACAGGCACTTATCTTTGCTGAATTGGCAGCTAAGCAGAAGAAGCCAGAAAGTGACCCAACACTTCACAATAAACATTGACAACTGGCAAGGACTAATGAATCCTGCACACCTAAATATCCCAGTCAGAACTGCAATCAGCAGATACACCTGGCCAGGACTGCGACTCAGAGACAACTGCATTCCCACCTACAACCACTGGAGGGAACCCAAGAGCAGAAATCACAACACATGTATAAGTATATAAGGGGACAATACAAATATCTCACTGAGGATCTGTTTATACCAAGGAAGGTGACGGTCACAAGGTAGCATTCTTTGCGTCTGGAGGAGAGAAGGTTTTTCCACCAACATAGAAGAGGATTCTTTACTGTTAGGGCAGTGAGAATCTGGAATTGCTTGCCTGAGGAGGTGTTGATGGCGAACTCAGTCAAGGGGTTCAAGAGAGGCCTGGATGTCTTCCTGGAGCAGAACAATATTGTATCATACAATTATTAGGTTCTGTAGAAGGACATAGATCTGGGGATTTATTATGATGGAATATAGGCTGAACTGGATGGACAAATGTCTTTTTTTCGGCCTTACTAACTATGTTACTATGTTATAGCAAAGGCATGTACACACAATAATATACACAATAATACACACACATGGGCATGTACGCACAATAATACACACACAGGCATGTTTACACAATAATACACAGCAAAGGCATGTACACACAACAATTTACACACACGGGCATGTACACACACAATAGTACACACACGGGCATGTACACAATAACACACACACAGGCATGTTTACACATAATACACAGCAAAGGCATGTACATACAATATACACACATGGGCATGTACACGCAATAGTATACATATATACAAGTGCTTCTCACAAAATTAGAATATCATCAAAAAGTTAAATCATTTCAGTTCTTCAATACAAAACTCCTATATTATATAGAACCATTACAAACAGAGTGATCTATTTCACGTGTTTATTTCTGTTAATGTTGATGATTATAGCTTACAGCCAATGAAAACCTAAAAGTCATTATCTCAGTAAGTTAACAAAAACACTTGCAAAGTCTTCTTGGGTAAGTGTATGGGTACATACACTGCTTTGGAGAAGTGAAAAATTGTGAGAGTTATTTTGATCAATTGGTAGCAATATAACTACTCTGACCCCCGTCAATGTGCAGCACACTTAAGAGGAAATATCATATTAAAAAAAAGTTAAATGTTAGGTAACATTTAAGCATCAGTTTGAGTATCCATTTATTGTCTTACTTACTCATGCTTATCCAGAGAGATCATCACCGGTACAGTTGGCACCTGCTATGCAAATGAAGCAAATTCTCATCTATGTCAATCTTGTGCGGAGGGAGCTAGGTAATTGTAAGATTCCTGTTTCAAATGACTGAGCAGAAAATTGTGGCTGACATACAGCAGAAAAAATACTCTTTATCAATGTTGCCACAAAATCTGTTGCCACTTCTGTATGTGTGAATTATAACATATTACTGTTGTGTGTGCTAAATGGAATTTCATGATAGAAAACGTACAGTATTGTTGCTTATTCTAGATAGGTTCACATATACAGTACTAAAGTGACCTCTGGAGCAGGGGTCCACTATACTAAAGTGACCTCTGGAGCAGGGGTCCACTATACTAAAGTGACCTCTGGAGTAGGGGTCCACTATACTAAAGTGACCTCTGGAGTAGGGGTCCACTATACTAAAGTGACCTCTGGAGCAGGGGTCCACTATACTAAAGTGACCTCTGGAGTAGGGGTCCACTATACTAAAGTGACCTCTGGAGTAGGGGTCCACTATACTAAAGTGATCTCTGGAGTAGGGGTCCACTATACTAAAGTGACCTCTGGAGCAGAGGTCCACTATACTAAAGTGACCTCTGGAGCAGGGGTCCACTATACTAAAGTGACCTCTGGAGTAGGGGTCCACTATACTAAAGTGACCTCTGGAGTAGGGGTCCACTATACTAAAGTGACCTCTGGAGTAGGGGTCCACTATACTAAAGTGACCTCTGGAGCAGGGGTCCACTATACTAAAGTGACCTCTGGAGTAGGGGTCCACTATACTAAAGTGACCTCTGGAGTAGGGGTCCACTATACTAAAGTGACCTCTGGAGTAGGGGTCCACTATACTAAAGTGACCTCTGGAGCAGCGGTCCACTATACTAAAGTGACCTCTGGAGTAGGGGTCCACTATACTAAAGTGACCTCTGGAGTAGGGGTCCACTATACTAAAGTGACCTCTGGAGCAGGGGTCCACTATACTAAAGTGACCTCTGGAGTAGGGGTCCACTATACTAAAGTGACCTCTGGAGTAGGGGTCCACTATACTAAAGTGATCTCTGGAGTAGGGGTCCACTATACTAAAGTGACCTCTGAAGTAGGGGTCCACTATAATAAAGTGACCTCTGGAGTAGGGGTCCACTATACTAAAGTGACCTCTGAAGTAGGGGTCCACTATAATAAAGTGACCTCTGGAGTAGGGGTCCACTATACTAAAGTGACCTCTGGAGTAGGGGTCCACTATACTAAAGTGACCTCTGGAGCAGAGGTCCACTATACTAAAGTGACCTCTGGAGCAGGGGTCCACTATACTAAAGTGACCTCTGGAGTAGGGGTCCACTATACTAAAGTGACCTCGGAAGTAGGGGTCCACTATACTAAAGTGACCTCTGGAGTAGGGGTCCATTATACTAAAGTGACCTCTGAAGTAGGGGTCCACTATAATAAAGTGACCTCTGGAGTAGGGGTCCACTATACTAAAGTGACCTCTGAAGTAGGGGTCCACTATAATAAAGTGACCTCTGGAGTAGGGGTCCACTATACTAAAGTGACCTCTGAAATAGGGGTCCACTATACTAAAGTGACCTCTAAAGTAATACCTTGTCCCTAGTGATTGGTGTTCATGTAGGTCACTTCTGTTAGCAGTAGGTGGCCAAAACCTTGTAAAAGAAAACCTTATGCTCCAGAATCAATTATGTAAGAGTAACTTTACAGGTGTAAAATATCTATGGATTTATAGCTTTTACCCAAAAGGTCTACATGTTGATTCACACAAAACCTGTAGAAAGTTATAATATTGCTGCCTTCTTTTTCTACTCCTTATTACAACTGTAATTGAAGGCTATACCTGGTTAATATCTCCAGGAATTCTCATGTTATGTATTTACTCTTTTTTAAGTGGGCAGTTTCTATTTATCACCATTCTGCCAGTGCTATAGGTGCTGGAGCTTTCTTGCACTCACTTCCGAGCATGCATTGCTTCTGCCACCATTGTCCAATACTATTTATTGATTATCCTTTGCTTGTTTAACGCTATCTTATTCCGCAGTGCTTTACAGACATTATCATCGCTGTCCCCATTGGGGCTCACAATCTAAATTCCCTATCAGTATGTCTTTGGAGTGTGGGAGGAAACTGGAGAACCTAGAGGAAACCCACACAAACATGAGGAGAACATACAAACTCCTTGAAGATGTGGTTGTGCTAAGCATTGAGCTATCATGCCGCCCAATACCTTGTCTTCTCTGACCTGAACATGGGTGTTTCTGTTATACCTGTATACAGTCTGCCCGGAGAGCAGGAACATAGAGGCAAAAGCCCCCATACACATTAGATTAATGTTGACCTGACCCGTTGATATTGATTGGTTCAGATGACAGTCTAATATGTATGGGAACAACGGCCAACTGATTGTCGGGAGAGATGTTGATTGCACTTGTCCCATTTCAGACTGCTGATACTGTAGATTTGTTCTCCAAGAGATAAGCCGCCACTGACATGTCAGCTGGCAGCTTTCTTATAAGGAACACAGTAGCGGTGAGCGAAATGAGGTCTCCTATGTATGGAAGAGAAAGCCAAGATGGCTGCCAGTTGATTGATTGGCCAAAGTTCATTCGGTAGCCAAGTCGATGGACTCGAATACAGGCAGAGGAAGAAAATGACACAAAAGGAAGACACGTCATAGCCAGGACTTTGCAAACAGCCACATTTTCAAGTAACGATATATGCAGATTGTCTATTTAGCACATTATCAAATGAGATCAAATTAACCTAAGCTAGTACAAGTTACCCTAACTCAGATCCACAGCATAACGGATTTTGTCAACAATAGAAAAAGCCCTACAAAGTCCTAGGCAAGAATGCAAGTCACAGTCCTATTATGCCCTCTGGATTCTGATAAAACTCCCTAAAATGTGTAAGTGCGGAGAAATAGCATCTACTTTGTATCTAAAGTATTGCATTAAATGGTGTCATTTGTGTGAGCTCTGATTTAATGCCTCTTTGAAGAATCCGTTGTAAGAGACACACGGAAATATTTTCAAGGTTATTATATTCAGTGAATATTCCATCTTGTCTTTAAAGTCTTATTTATATTCAAGCCCATCGAAAATGATGAAGCGCATTGTGTTTATTGGAATGCATGAATTTCAATATGAAGTGTCCCTGAAATGTAATATTCTTCTTTGATATAACTCTGTGTTTAAAGAGGAATAATAATATTATTTCTCCAAAGCTAAGGAATCACATCCATTATATTTAATTAACGTTTAAAATCTGAAGTGTTCTTCCAGTTTGAAGATAATCATCTAGACAGATTAGGGAAATACATTTTCTTTATTCCCTAAGATATTTCATTGCCTGCTGCAGGAATAATACATACACCACATGCCAAGACTTGTGGGTCCAAGGAGTTATTAGGCTCCGCAATCACTGCTAATATCAGCTGGGGAGTCACATGAAGTAATGTGTACATGTGGTTTATTCACCCCCCATAGGCTACTATCTATCTACCATGGTTGCACAATGCATGAATTATCTTAGTGCTCCAGCCTATACAGATGACTATAGGTTGTTGATTTGTTCCCTATCTTTAGTTTCATAATTAAACCTGTTTTAATAGGAGTTATTCTATATTTTTATAGATGGAAAAGGGCATTTTTAATAGAGGCTCAACCATTTTAATCTATTTGTTCTTTTTGTATAAGTTTTTACATAGATGATTTTTATAACTAAACCTGTTGGGAAAAAGGCATAAAATATAAATATAATATTGTATACTTGTTGGTAAGTTGCAATTTGTAAGGAAGTAAATCTTATCCTTCCCACTTGTGTTAAGGCATGCTGCTGTATGTCCTATTAAGAGCACGGATTGTGAACATATTACTGTAAATGTCGTAAATATCTAGGCCTTCTAAATATGTACATATGAGATTATTATGTATTTATTGTGTATTTATGGTAGCACCTAGTGATGGGCTGGCAGGTAATGGTAAGAAGCAGTTAGGAGAGTAACCACTAAGTTCCAGCACTTGTCTTTAAAGATAAAAAAAAATCTCAATTCTTAATTTCGTAAGATTTAAAGGGAGTCTGTCAGCAGGTTTTTGCTATGTAGCCTAAAGATAACATGATGTAAGGGTTAAAATTCAGAATTCAGTGATGCGTCTTTTATCAAGTTTAGTGGTTTTGTTTATTTGCAATGATTGTTTTAACACCAGATATCAAAGTTTCCTTTTATTCAACTCTTTATTAGGCCGGAGTCACACTACAGCGTGATACGGCCGAGTCTCGCAGGTTAAACCCAAGATCTGGCACCGACACTGCAGAGCGTGCAGCTCCATGTATTGCTATGCGGCCGCACACTCCGCTGTGGAGTGCCGATGCCAGAGCTTGGGTTTAACCTGCGAGACTCGTCCGTATCTCACTGTGTGTGATCCCGGCCTTTCCCACATACCCATATAGACGGCTTAGGAGGGTTGATCCTATGGACAGATTCCTTGTAATTCCAACATGTTAAAAATAACAAGTAGAACAAAATAGCTTTATAAGTGGTAAGAAATGGATATTCCCTTTCAGAGTTTCTTTTCAGCAGAAATCATAGTTTCCTGACTTAAAGAATAGAAAGCCAAGTCCAGCATAGGGAAGAAAAAAATCCTATTTTATTAGTAACACAATTTAAATCCAGAAGTACAAAATTTTTTAGGCTTGGTACTGCTTACATGTTTTGAGCTCTTGCCCTAGTTTACTAACTGCCAGTTTGCAGGAGGAGGTGTTGGCATTAGTGTAGCGACAGAATTACGCCATGTTCACACTTTCACTATTTGGTCACTATTTTATATCAGTACTTGTAATGCAAAATCACTATGTTACAGCATAGTGGATAGGATTTCAAGAAATCCCTTCTCCACTATGCGTGCACGGCAGCCTCCGGCTTCCCTGCAGAGACGGACATGCGGTGCGTCTTTCCAGACCGCAGCATGTCTATTTATCCTGCGGAGATGCTCAGTCTCCACAAGATAAATATCACCTGTCCAATATATTGGGCGCGGTGATTTCGCATGGTTCAATGAACGCATGTGGAATCACCTGTGTTCAAAAGCTGGCAGCGCTTTGGACGGAGCGGACATGTGCTGCATCCAAAGTGCTGCTGATTACTGACCGTGGGGACGTAGCCTTAGTAATGGGGGTGTCTGACTGACACCTCTCCATTACAAACTCCAGGGCTTGATGGCAGCTGTGATTTTTGACAAATCACAGCTGTCATCAAATCCATATATTACCCCAATTACCACCTCACTATGGCAATGGGGATGAGCCATGTAAAGCTCCAGAATTGTCATGTCAGTTTTCGCAGGTGATCCGCATGCGCACAGAGTCGCATAGTGGACATGTGATTTCTCGAAATCCCATTCGCTATGCTGTAACATCTGACCACTGCAGGTTTGATGCTGCATAAGGCTATGTGCACACGGTGCAGAAGCGCTGCAGATCCGCAATTGATTTACAATACAATGTAAATCAATGAGAAAAAAAAAGCTGTGCACACTTTGCGGAAAATCCGCTGCAGAAACACTGCGGTTTAAAAGAAGTAGCATGTCACTTCTTTTTTGCGAATCTGCAGAGTTTTTGTACCCATTCCATTATAGAAAACCGCAGGGGTAAAAAACGCAGCAAAAACGTACAAAAAACGCTGCGGATCCGCACAAAAAACGTGACAAATCTGCAACTGCGTTTTCTGCCAGGGAGAATCCGCACCAGAAACTCCTAAGGCTAATCCGCAACGTGTGCACATAGCCTAAATACACAGCATCAAAACCGCATGTAACTGCAGTTTTTCACATTCCTTTTTTTAGGCTCCACATAGAAGCCGCTAGAGAAAAAAAGCATCAAAACATCACTGTTCAGCAGAGTTCTTAGGCTATGTGCACATGTTGCGGATTTGCCTCTGGATTTTTTTGTGCAGATTCTGCATCTCTTGGCAGAAAACGCAGGTGCGGATTTGATGCTTTTTTTATGCAGATTTTGTGCGGATTTACTGCGTTTTTACCCCTGCAAATTTCTACAATGGAATGGGTACAAAAACGCTGCAGTTCCGTACAAATAAATGACATGCTCCTTCTTTTGATCCACAGTGTTTTCCATAAAGAATTTTCCGCACCATTACCACAGCAATTTTTTTCCCATTGATTTACATTGTACTGTAAATCACTTGCGGATCTGCAGCGTTTCTGCACGGAAAAAAATGCTGCGGATCCGCAGTAAATCCGCAATGTGTGTGTTGTACTGTGTGTGTCAGTGTTATACTGTGTTTTGCAGTGTTGTACTGTGTGTGTAACAGTGTTGTACTGTGTGTGTGGCAGTGTTGTACTGTGTGTGTGTGTGTGTGTGTGTGGCAGTGTCCCTTTTTGTACGGATCCGCT
Organism: Ranitomeya imitator; assembly: GCF_032444005.1. Classification (NCBI taxonomy): domain Eukaryota; kingdom Metazoa; phylum Chordata; class Amphibia; order Anura; family Dendrobatidae; genus Ranitomeya; species Ranitomeya imitator. Next base: position 81,131,710 of record NC_091288.1, on the reverse strand, counting down.
ATTGCAGTGGCATGCAGTGACGTTGGCTGTGACAGCCAAGTCAGTGCATTTCACAATTCTGCAATCACACACTGTGCTTTTTACAGATTTGTTCTTGGGCTCAAGAACGGATCCGTAAAAAGAATGAGCATTTAAATTCTTTTTGTGCTTTTTGGATGTGCTTTTACTCACCTTCCTTGCGCTCCCACGGTGATCTCGCAGGTCCGGAGGCTGCAGGACCTTTGAGATGACCTGGAACAACACTATGTGACTGAGCAGGGACCTAGAGGCACAGAATGCTGCAGCCTCCGAGACGAGGGGACATCGCTGGACATCACCGTGGGGGTGCGGGGAAGGTGAGTAATTAGCATAGCAGCATTCACACACACAAGACTGCACTTTGTGAGGATGCAGTCAAAATGCTGTGTGTGAACGTAGCCTTAGGTGTTTTTTACAGATCATTTTTTTGCAGTGCACTGCACTGACCTCCCAACATCCCAACAAAGTCAATGAGTTTCCCAGAATTGCTATTCAGACATGACCTTTTGTGAGAATCCGTATTTTTTGGTAGAAAACTGATCCTCACAAAAAAAGAGCACGTCAATTCATGTTGCATTTTTCAGATATATATATATATATATATATACACACTTTTCCCCCTTTTTTACTGTAATTTTTCATTTCTAAGAAATTAAACATAGGAGCCTATACTTATTAAATATTGCACTGTAAAAATTGCAACAAAACTATGTGTGAAATGAATAGGGAAAATGTGAATTTGGGTGGAATATATTTTTGCATGGGGGGCCCATTTGAAAGTTCGCATCGGGGCCCATAACTTTGTAGTTACGCCTCTGGATGGAGGTTATGGGCAGGCAATGATGGAAGCGATGGGCAATTATGGTGAGGGAGGAAATGATGGAGGTGATGGGCAATGAGGCTGAGGGGAGGCAATGATGAAAGTGAGGTGCAATGATGGTGGGGGCGGCAATGATGGAGGTGATAGGTAATGATGGTATGGGAGGCAATGATGGAGGTGATGGGCAATGATGGTGGTGGGGGAGGCAATGATGGAGATGATGGGCAATGATGGTGGTGGGAGAGACAATGATGGAGGTGATGGGCAATGATGGTGGTGGGAGAGACAATGATGGAGGTGATGGGCAATGATGGTGGGGGGAAGACAATGATGGAGGTGATGGGCAATGATGGTGGTGGTGGGGAGGCAATGATGGAGGTGAGGGGAGGCAATGATGGAGATGATGGGCAATGATGGTGGTGGGAGAGACAATGATGGAGGTGATGGGCAATGATGGTGGGGGGAAGACAATGATGGAGGTGATGGGCAATCATGGTGAGGGAGGGAATGATGGAGGTGATGGGCAATGATGGTGGGGAGGCAATGATGGAGGTAATGGGCAATGATGGTGGTGGGGGGAGGCAATGATGGAGGTAATGGGCAATGGTGGAGGTGGGAGGCAATGATGGAGGTGATGATGGAGGTGATGAAATGGACAATGATGGTGGGGGAGGAGGCAATGATGCAGGTGGTGGAATGGGCAGTGATGGAGGTGGTGGGGGAGAAGGCAATGATGGAGGTGGTGATGAGGACAATGATGGGGTGGAGAGGGGTTGCATTATACTTTATGAGGGGGCTACATTATATTCTGTGGGAGGACTGCATTATTCTCAGGGGACTACATTATATTATTAAGCGCTGCGGAATATGTTGGCGCTATATAAATAAAAATTATTATTATTATTATATTATGGGGGGCTACATCATACTGTGTGAGGGGGCTACAGTATACTCTATGGGGGGCTGCATTATATTCTGTGGTGGGGCTGCATTCTCTCAGTTGACTACATTATATTCTGTGGTGGCTGCATTAAACTATATGAGGGGGGCTGCATTATACCCTTTGAGGGAGCTACATTATATTCTATGGTGGGGACTGCATTATACCTGAGGGGGTTGCATTATATTTTGTGGGGTGCTGCATTATATTCTATGAGAGGGGACTGCGTTATATTTTATGAGGGGGCTAAATTATATTCTATGAGGGGGCTACCCCAACCCCTGCTACATAATTAAGATGTGAACTACCTTATATTATACCCTGATATTAGCACTTTTTCACTGCACAATTGGTAGTCTTGTATCTATTTCTATGTAGCTACATAGTGGGCCCCAAGAATGATTTTCTCTGGTGGGCCCAAGGTGCTCCAGTCCGACGCTGGCCACACATGATGCTCCATACTGTATAATAGCCCCCATGATGCTCAATACTGTATAATGGCCACACAGTGCTCCATACTGTATAATGGCCACACATGATGTTCCATACTGTACAATGGCCACACAGTGCTCTATACTGTATAATGCCCCCACATGATGCTCAATACTGTATAATGGCCACACAGTGCTCCATACTGTATAATGGCCACACATGATGCTCAATACTGTATAATGGCCACACAGTGCTCCATACAGCATAATGGCCACACATGATGCTCAATACTGTATAATGGCCACACAGTGCTCCATACAGTATAATGACCACACATGATGCTCAATACTATATAATGACCACACACAGTGCTCCATACCGTATAATGGCCACACATGATGCTCAATACTGTATAATGGCCACACAGTGCTCCATACTGTATAATGGCCCTACATGATGCTCAATACTGTATAATGGCCACACAGTGCTCCATACTGTATAATGGCCCCACATGATGCTGTGTACAGTATAATGACCACACATGATGCTCCATACAGTATAATGGCCCCACATGACGATGCAAGTGTACAGTCAGGGCTGTAGATGTGTCCCAGCAGCTCTGCTTACTATGCAGGCAAAGATTTCATCACCTGTCACTGTCCACACTGCTGCCTCACAGATCCTGCACGTTGCAATGTAGTCCAGCTCTGCGAACTCTGCATGCACTCAGACAACACCACTATCTACTGGCATGCCTGCTATGATTTGGTAATTCAGTACCACAATGGACATAGAAATCAGAGCACATACAGTGACCTGACAATAACCCAAAAACATAGAACTAGCTCTGAGACGTGGGAACTCTGCTGACCGCAATCCCTAATCCTCTCCAACCACACTAGAGGCAGCCGTGGATTGCGCCTAACGCTCCCTATGCAACTCGGCACAGCCTGAGAAACTAGCTAGCCTGAAGATAGAAAATAAGCCTACCTTGCCTCAGAGAAATACCCCAAAGGAAAAGGCAGCCCCCCACATATAATGACTGTGAGTTAAGATGAAAAGACAAATGCAGAGATGAAATAGATTTAGCAAAGTGAGGCCCGACTTTCTGAACAGAGCGAGGATAGGAAAGGTAACTTTGCGGTCAACACAAAACCCTACAAACAACCACGCAAAGGGGGCAAAAAGACCCTCCGTACCGACTAACGGCACGGAGGTACACCCTCTGCGTCCCAGAGCTTCCAGCAAGCAAGAAAAACCAAATAAACAGGCTGGACAGAAAAAACAGCAAACAAAAATAACACAAGAGCAACTTAGCTATGCAGAGCAGCAGGCCACAGGAACGATCCAGGAGGAAGCTAGTCCAATACTAGAACATTGACTGGAGGCCAGGATCAAAGCACTAGGTGGAGTTAAATAGAGCAGCACCTAACGACTTCACCACAACACCTGAGGAAGGAAACTCAGAAGCCGCAGTACCACTTTCCTCCACCAACGGAAGCTCATAGAGAGAATCAGCCGAAGTACCACTTGTGACCACAGGAGGGAGCTCTGCCACAGAATTCACAACACGTGCCTCCATAACTGCTGTAGTATATAAAGGATACATATATTACCAGTGTCCCAGAAGAAGAAGATATGGAGGGGGTGTGTGGGCTGCTTCTCCTGCTGGCTACGCGGTAGAAGTAGAGTCCCGTGTGTGACTGTGGGGCACAGCCTCAAAATCGGGACAGTCCCGCAGTATGAGGGACAGTTGGGAGCTATGAACACAGCAAAATTTCTGTGAAAAAAAAAAATCTACAGCATTTAAGCGACAAGTGAACACTATCTAAATGTCTAAGCAAAGGGGATGTGATTAAGGCCGGGGTCAGATGAGCGTATGGCATCGGATGCGATATGCTAATGACCCTCGGCTCCTGCTCTGCTGCGAGTGGGAGCCGAGTGTCATGCGTCTGTGCTGCGAGCTTCTCGCACAGAGAGAATCGGAGCACAGCTGCGGAGGAGGCGGAGAAATGAATTTCTCCATCTCCTCCATTGCCGGGTCAGCGTATATCGCACATCACTCATGATATCTGAGTGATGTGCGCTTTCTCACTCCCACCCATAGGCTTATATGGGTGCGAGTGAGCTGAGACTCGGCCGAGTGTCGGTGACAATCGCAGCATGCTGCAATTTCACTCGCACGTACAATACGGCCAAGGAAAAAAATGGTGATGGGAGCTGTCGCATAGATGAATACTGGTCCAGGTGCTATGCGATGTTTTATCACATAGTACTTGTCTGTATTCCTCGCATGTGTGACCCCGGCCTTAATGAAATCTCCACCATCGGTGCATCTAAAGAATGTGCTGAACTCTGTGGTTTTGGTGCATTTTTTTCCTATAGTGTTCTTCTGAAAAAAGAATGAAGAAAAAAAACACAGTTGTACTTGTAAGTGCAGAATAGAATACTTTTCTGTAGTATTAAAAAAGCATTAAAAGCACGGATTCACATCTGCACAAAAAGGCATCAAACATGGGGGAACATGCATAAAAGAAACACAGCAAACACTCAATGATCAGAGAGTATTGGTAAATCAGAAGAAAAAAGAGCAGGATTTACGTTACATGGGAATATGGCCTCAGTGTTACATTTTTACAGGTTTAATTAAGGAAAAAATATCAATCAAGACATTTTTTTGCTGCCATTTACCAACCCCGTAAATAATCTGATCGCTGTGTTGTGCGAGTTGTTACAATTACAGGGACACCAAATATGTCCATGTTATCAGCTGACTAGTTATGTTCATTAGGGTTGAGAGACTTTTCTTTTTATAGGATCGGGTCGGGTTTCACGAAACCCGACTTTGGGTCGAGTGAAATCGGCCGATCCTATAGAAAATCGGGGTCAGGGTCGGCCGAAACACGAAACCCAATGCAGTACATTGGGTTTCTAATGGTTCCCAGGGTCTGAAGGAGAGGAAACTCTCCTTCAGGCCCTGGGATCCATATTTAAGTGTAAAATAAAGAATAAAAATAAAAAATATTGCTATACTCACCTTCGGACGCGCCCTGGTTCTCACCGGCAGCCTTCCTTCCTAAGAATGAGCGCCTGAAGGACCTTCGATGACGTCGCGGCTTGTGATTGGTCGCGTGAGCGGTCACATGGGCGTCACGTGACCAATCACAAGCCGCGACGTCATCTAAGGTCCTTCAGGCGCTGATTCTTAGGAAGGAAGGCTGCCGGTGAGAACCAGGGCGCGTCCGAGGGTAAGTATAGCAATATTTTTTTATTTTTATTCTTTATTTTACACTTAAATATGGATTCCGATACCGATTCCCGATATCTTAAACATATCAGAACTCGGTATCGGAATTCCGATTCCAGATCAGAAGATCGCCGACCTCATGGCCGACCCCACACAGGGGTCGGGTCGGGTTTCATGAAACCAGACTTTGCCAAAAGTCGGCAACTTCTGAATCTGGCCAACCCATTTCGCTCAACCCTAATGTTCATCATTTCTTTAAAAAAGCACAATAAAAATAAATGACATTATTTTAAGTGGTTTAAATTACTTTTTAGTAGGATCAAAAAATCTCTTCTATTCTCCCTCTAGAATACAGAAACCTAGAAATACACTGTTATATACAATTTATCATTACAATCTGCTGGTGGAGTCAAAGCCTGCAATACAGATCAAGTTCACAAAATTCTCCTTTTTATGTTTCTAGAGCCTGTGGCTCAGTAACTGTAGCTACTGCATGTTGTGTTGAGGGCTGTGGGTTTGATTTCAGGTAAGATGCACAAAAAAGATAATTTTTTGCAATTGCTTTTTATTATTTTTAGCAGTTTTATAGGAGCAAAAATCTGACTTTTTCTTCACCTCAGTATACAAGGAACGTAAAAATACATTGAAATATACAATAAATCTCTATGTACATACATAATCTGGGGGTCACTGACTACAATACAGGTCAAGATTTCCAAATTCTCCTATGTTTATCGTTATTAGTTGTGGCTCATAGATAGATCTGCTGTCTATGAACATTGAGCTGTGAGTTTGAGTCGTGGGAGACTGATCATGAGAAAAGTGGTGAATATGTAAGGAAGAAGACTGGACTGGCAGAGCACCGGGTCTGGAACTGCTGGAGCCACGTCTCTTGTTGCAGGGGAGAAGGAAATTAGAGCCGGAGAGGACCGATGGCCTGCTGGAAGGGGGTGTGGTAAGAGAGAGGAAAACGGGATTTTGCATGGGAGCAGGCAGAGAGTTCCCGCCAGAGGAGAGAGGGGAGGACTTGCTATTCAAATCACCCCCTTTCGCCCCATTCAAAATAAAACAGTAAAAAAATCAAATGTACACATATTTGATATCGCTGCGTTCAAAATCACCTGATCTATCAATAAAAAAAGGATTAACTTGATTGCTGAATGGTGTAGCAAAAAATTCAAAATGCCAGAATTACATTTTTTTGGTCGCCGCGACATTGCATTAAAATCAAACCCCAGATCACGAAAAATGTAGACGCTACGGGTATCGGAATTTTTTTTTTAGCAAAGTTTGGAATTTATTTTCACCACTTAGATAAAAATTAACGTAGACATGTTTGGTGTCTATGAGCAGGATAAGCATAATGGCAGGTCAGTTTTAGCATTTAGTGAACCTAGCAAAAAAGCCAAACAAAAAACAAGTGTGGGATTGCACTTTTTTTGCAATTTCACCGCACTTGGAATTTTTTTTCCCATTTCTAGTACATGACATGGTAAAACCAATGATGGCGTTCAAAAGTACAACTCGCCCTGCAAAAAAATAAGCCCTCACATGACCATATTGATGAAAAAATAAAAAAGTTATGGCTCTGGGAAGGAGGGGAGCGAAAAACAAAAACGCAAAAACCATAATACCCCGGGTCATGAAGGGGTTAAAAAATGGACTGCATACGGACAGAAAATATGCATGCATGAAGAAGGCCTAAGGTTGGTTTGGAGAAATTCTGTCGCAGGTAATAATGACTCAGAAGGACCTCCAGAGGTGCTGGGTGAGACAATAGTGAGTGGCTGGTTTTATACCATTGAGTAACACTACACTAAAGGTACCGTCACATTAAGCGACGCTGCAGCGATATAGGCAACGATGCTGATCGCTGCAGCGTCGCTGTTTCGTCGCTGTGTGGTCGCTGGAGAGCTGTCTCACAGACAGCTCTCCAGCGACCAACGATGCCGAAGTCCCCTGGTAACCAGGGTAAACATTGGGTTACTAAGCGCAGGGCCGCGCTTAGTAACCCGATGTTTACCCTGGTTACCATTGTAAATGAAAAAAAAAAAAAAACAGTACATACTTACATTCCGGTGTCTGTCCCGCGCCATCAGCTTCCCTGCACTGTGTCAGCGCCGGAGGGCCGTAAAGCAGAGCGGTGACGTCTCCGCTGTGCTCTGCTTTACGGCCGGCCGGCGATCACAGTCAGTGCGGGAAGCTGAGGCCGGGGGACAGACACAGGAATGTAAGTATGTACTGTTTGTTTGTTTTTACATTTACAATGGTAACCAGGGTAAACATCGGGTTACTAAGCGCGGCCCTGCGCTTAGTAACCCGATGCTTACCCTGGTTACCAGTGAAGACATCGCTGAATCGGCGTCAAACACGCCGATTCAGCGATATCTGCGGGAGATCCAGCAACGAAATAAAGTTCTGGACTTTCCCCAGCGACCAACGATCTCCCAGCAGGGGCCTGATCGTTGGTCGCTGTCACGCATAACGATTTCTTTAACGATATCGTTGCTACGTCACAAAAAGCAACAATATCGTTAACGAAATCGTTATGCGTGACGGTACCTTTAGGCAGGGCAGGTTGAGTGTAGGGGTAAAACAATAAAGTTAAGTAATCAATAAACATAATGTAGAAGTTGGCACTTTTGAAACTTTGAATATTTTTTTATCATTGTAACAAAATGCAAGTTTTCTGTGTTTTTAATGTCCATGTGAAACCACAAGTCCCAGGAGAGCACACACTTAAAGACTAGTTTTATTCATATATGGTCTCCACTTTCAACCAATGGCTAAGAGAATGTGTTTATCGATTGTAGAGGAAATTGTGAGTCCCTGCACACAACAAAAGGAGAGCAAACTACTTTGTAAATGCAGTGGGGCAAAAAAGTATTTAGTCAGTCAGCAATAGTGCAAGTTCCACCACTTAAAAATATGAGAGACGTCTGTAATTTACATCATAGGTAGACCTCAACTATGGGAGACAAACTGAGAAAAAAAAATCCAGAAAATCACATTGTCTGTTTTTTTATCATTTTTTTTGCATATTATGGTGGAAAATAAGTATTTGGTCAGAAACAAACAATCAAGATTTCTGGCTCTCACAGACCTGTAACTTCTTCTTTAAGAGTCTCCTTTCCTCCACTCATTACCTGTAGTAATGGCACCTGTTTAAACTTATCAGTATAAAAAGACACCTGTGCACACCCTCAAACAGTCTGACTCCAAACTCCACTATGGTGAAGACCAAAGAGCTGTCAAAGGACACCAGAAACAAAATTGTAGCCCTGCACCAGGCTGGGAAGACTGAATCTGCAATAGCCAACCAGCTTGGAGTGAAGAAATCAACAGTGGGAGCAATAATTAGAAAATGGAAGACATACAAGACCACTGATAATCTCCCTCGATCTGGGGCTCCACGCAAAATCCCACCCCGTGGGGTCAGAATGATCACAAGAACGGTGAGCAAAAATCCCAGAACCACGCGGGGGGACCTAGTGAATGAACTGCAGAGAGCTGGGACCAATGTAACAAGGCCTACCATAAGTAACACACTACGCCACCATGGACTCAGATCCTGCAGTGCCAGACGTGTCCCACTGCTTAAGCCAGTACATGTCCGGGCCCATCTTAAGTTTGCTAGAGAGCATTTGGATGATCCAGAGGAGTTTTGGGAGAATGTCCTATGGTCTGATGAAAGCAAACTGGAACTCTTTGGTAGAAACACAACTTGTCGTGTTTGGAGGAAAAAGAATACTGAGTTGCATCCATCAAACACCATACCTACTGTAAAGCATGGTGGTGGAAACATCATGCTTTGGGGCTGTTTCTCTACAAAGGGGCCAGGACGACTGATCCGGGTACATGAAAGAATGAATGGGGCCATGTATCGTGAGATTTTGAGTGCAAACCTCCTTCCATCAGCAAGGGCATTGAAGATGAAACGTGGCTGGGTCTTTCAACATGACAATGATCCAAAGCACACCGCTAGGGCAACGAAGGAGTGGCTTCGTAAGAAGCATTTCAAGGTCCTGGAGTGGCCTAGCCAGTCTCCAGATCTCAACCCTATAGAAAACCTTTGGAGGGAGTTGAAAGTCCGTGTTGCCAAGCGAAAAGCCAAAAACATCACTGCTCTAGAGGAGATCTGCATGGAGGAATGGGCCAACATACCAACAACAGTGTGTGGCAACCTTGTGAAGACTTACAGAAAACGGTTGACCTCTGTCATTGCCAACAAAGGATATATTACAAAGTATTGAGATGAAATTTTGTTTCTGACCAAATACTTATTTTCCACCATAATATGCAAATAAAATGTTAAAAAAACAGACAATGTGATTTTCTGGATTTTTTTTTCTCAGTTTGTCTCCCATAGTTGAGGTCTACCTATGATGTAAATTACAGACGCCTCTCATCTTTTTAAGTGGTGGAACTTGCACTATTGCTGACTGACTAAATACTTTTTTGCCCCACTGTATATTAAAGGGGTTGTCCACTACTAGGACAACCACGTCTTGATCTAAATAAAAAAAAAAGCTTACATTTACGTCCTGTGCTGGTGAAGCGATAGCCGGGGGACCACCACGGTGCAGGAAGACTACCGTACACAAGATGAGGTGCAAACAACAAAGGGTAGATTTATTGGAAGGCAAGGAATGAAGTGGATGAGGAAGATGCAAACAGGGGTATGCAATGGCAGAACATAATTTACAAGTTATATTCTTAAAGGCCCCGTCACACATAGCGACGCTAAAGCGATCCCGACAACGATACGACCTGTCAGGGATCGTTGCTGCGTCGCTATGTGGTCGCTGGTGAGATGTCACACAGTGCGATCTCCCCAACGACGCAGCAGCAGCGATGTAGCGACCTGTACAACAATGTCACATGGCAGCTATTTCATGACGATTAACAGACCTCAATGAGGGACTCCTGTCAACGAGGTCGTTGGTAAGGTGTCAAACACAGCGATGTGTGCTACCCAGCGGGACCTCAACGATCAAAAAAAGGTCCAGGCCTTTCCGACACGACCAGCGATCTCACAGCAGGGGCCTGGTCGCTGCTACGTGTCACACATAGCGAGATCGCTACTGAGGTCGCTGTTGCGTCACAAAACTTGTGACTCAGCAGCGATCTCGCTAGCGATCTCGCTATGTGTGACGGGGGCTTTAGCTTGTCCGTAAAATAGCACGGTGCTCCAACTGTTACAGAATCAACATACGTCAAGTAAATGCAAACAACAGACAAATAATGATGCTACTCTGTGTATAACTTCCCTAGCCTTTACTAAGCAGACCACACCGCTCCAGTGTACTGACTATTGAAGCCTACACTAGGCCCTAACATGTGCACAAAACAGGAACAAACTCACAGTGATGTTGGGGACTCAGATCCAGTCCCGGGTCCCCCAACAGTCCAGTACGGTGGTGTGCACGGCTTTCTGCCAGCTCCGTGAAACGTGGTCTTCTCCTTGCTTCTGGGTCCTGGAGGTGCTCCTGGAAACTGTAAATCCCTTTCTCGGTGCCTTCGTGGCTTCTTGAACTCACACAGGACAGCCACTCTCGCTGCACCCGGAAAAGTCTGTCAAATCTCACAAGTCCACTCTGTTACAGGCTGTGGGTCCTCTCTTGCAGAAAACAGCACAAAGTTCTCTCTGCAGCAGCTTCAGCTCACACATGCTGTTTAGGCTCCACTCCCACCCTCTGCACAGTCCAGCTCCCTCACAGAGCCTCTTGCAGGGGAGAAGCAGAACATTCCATCACACCAGACATCGGGGTGCAGTCTCTTAAAGTGACAGCATGTTCCTTACTGTCCATAACAGCACCTCCCTATTACACTGGCACTGTTCCAGCAGTGTCGGCATTCGCGTTCCCGGGGCTCTCGTGTGGTTGTTCTCACCCGTGAGTCTGGTGCCCGATCTGCTCTGGCATCACCGTCCCAGCCTTTGTACGAATCGAACATGAAGAGGAAGTCATACGAAGGTGCTGATTGGTCACTGGATTCAAGTATTATACAGCAGCACAAGAGCCTTGGACACCGCTGGAAAGACGCAGGCATGAGAGGTGAGTATAAGCTTTTTTATTTTTCCAGGGCCAAGTGTGGGGTTTGAGAAGGACTTGTCCAAGTAGTAGACAACTTCTTTTAAGTTTATCAAACTTCAAGTACTGTGCTCTTAATGTATTTTGCAACTCCCAAGCTTACTATGCCTCTCTGTTTGTTTGTCAGCATCTAAGGTGTATGATTCCTCATGAAAAAAAATTATTACTGTTGATTACTGCATGCTGTCACAATTTTTAAACAGAACTATGTAAACAGTTTTGACAGATGAGATTATACACTGCATAGATCTATGGTTTAGACCTGTCCTCTGCCTTCGACACAGTTGACCACTGCCTCCTACTACAGATCCTCTCTTCCTTTGGTGTCATCTTGCCCTATCTTGGATCTCCTCATACATTACCAACCGCACATTTAGCATTTCCTACTCCCATACTACCTCTTCATCTCGTCCCTCCTCTGTTGGTGTCCCTCAAGGCTCTGTCCTAGGATTTTTACTCTTCTCAATCTATACACTTCGCCTGGGACAACTCATAAAGTCCTATGGCTTCCAGTACCATCTATATGCTGATGACACTCAGATCTACCTCTCTGACCCAGATGTCACCTCTCTGCTCTCCAGAATCCCAGAGTGTCTATCAGCCATATCCTCCTTCTTCACCTCTCACTTCCTAAAACTCAATGTGGACAAATCTGAACTAATTATCCATCTCATCCATCTCGCATATCTTCCCTACCTGATCTATCTATCAAAACAAATTAAATCACACTTTCCCCTGTCCCCAAAATCCGCTGCCTCGGAGTAATCCTTGACTCTGCCCTGTCCTTCAAACTGCACATCCAAGCTCTCGCCACCTCCTATCACTTCCAGCTCAAAAATATTTCCAGAATCCGTCCTTTCCTCAAATCTCACTCTACCAAAATGCTTGTGCATGCCATAATCATCTCCCGCCTTGACTACTGCAACATCCTCCTCTGTGGCCTACCATCTATCACTCTCACACCCCTCCAGTCTGTCCTTAACTCTACTGCCCGACTAATTAATCTCTCTCCTCGCTACACCCCTGCTTCCCCTCTTTGCAAATCCCTTCACTGACTCCCTATTTCCCAGCGTATCGAGTTTAAACAACTAACACTGACCTTCAAAGCCATCCATAACCTTTCTCCTCCGTATATTTCCAAACGAATCTCTCAATATCTTCCCTCATGTAATCTCCGGTCCTCCCAAGACCTTCTTCTCTCCTCCACACTTATTTGTTCCTCACCCAATAGCCTTCACGAAGACTTCTCCCGAATATCCCCCATCCTCTGGAATTCTGTGCCCCAACACATCCGGTTATCCACCACATTTGGATCCTTCAAAAGAAACCTGAAAACCCACCTCTTCAAGAAAGCTTACAACCTGTAATGACCACACGGCCACCTCAACACCATTGGCGCTACTGCAACCTGTGACCTACTCTCTCCTTCACCATAATCCTGTAGAATGTAAGTACGCAAGGGCAGGGCCATCTCCCCTCTGTGCCAGTCTGGTCTGTCATTGTTAGTTTGTTTACTGTAAGTGATGTTTGTATTTTGATGAAACCCCTTCTCATGTACAGCACCATGGAATTAATGGTGCTATATAAATAAATAAATAAATAAATAATAATAATAATAATACATAACTGATATCTTAGAAAAATAACCTTTTTTAAGATAAATTTGGTTTCAGAAAATTCCTCTTCCTTGGCTGCAGTTTGTTATAAACAAACTGAACTGTACTCACCCTCCCTAGTCCACAGTTGACTCCCTGGCCCAAATCAGTGAGCTGAGAGGCTATCTATATGACAGAGCCACAGAGTTCAGTTATTGGCTGCAGCGCTGTCAATATGATGTCAGCACTGCAGACAATAGCAGACTGCAAGAGACTTGGCGCTCACAGCACACATCACATACAGAGTCATCTTCCTTTCTTTCCCTGTCATCTGTACAGGCCCTGTTCTTACTAGCAGATTTGTCTGCCTGGCAATTTCGGCCATTTCTTTTGGACAGTCTGTGTCCCTCCTGTTCTCTCCCATCACCAGCTCCCTATCAGCCCCTTGTCCGGCTCCAGTGGGAAGAGGTGCCAGGAACGCTTCCACTGCGGCTCCTGCCCCGGTCATAGACCCCGGATCTTGATTGGGGATGGTCCTATCGAGCTGGTGCCCGTCTGCACTGTTCTCTGCCTGGGTCCCCTTACTGCTACAACAGCTTTATCCCCATGGCTACAATCCTCTGCTCTATCACTGCTCACATGTCCTGCCCGTGGGCAGGTTGCCTGGGTGACTGACTCCAACCAGGAAGCAACCCCACTACAAGTCCCTGCTCTGTGTTGCCCCTCCCATCTAGTTAACCCCTGCCTATCTCCTACTCTATTCTATTTTCTATGTCTATTGTGCCCCCCTCTATTCTATCCCGCTACTGTCCTATATTACCTAAGTTTCTATTCTAGCCCAAATCCTATAAAGAGTACATAACATCACAATATGTAAACATCACATATAACATCAATAACATTGGAAAACTACATTTGTATTAATAAGCCACAAGGTGCCGCAGATGACTGTGTGAACAGCGCCCGGGAGAGACAAGGCACCTCCTTACACTATAATCTACGCTATTTTTTTCCTAATATACAGTACTTTAACAAAAAATTCACTATTCTTCAAAAACTACACTAACTGGTTTACTTTTCTTTTCTTTTTTACAACTTATTTTCTGATGATACTTTGTGCATGCTGGCATACTCAACAAAGCATCATCATCAGGGGGCAAAGGCTTGTGTCATCAGTGACCTTCATTTCAGGGGCTCAATTATTCCCTGCTCTGTCACTGTACAATGTGCACATCGACACTGCATTCTCTAGCCAGCTTAGATCAGCAGTAACGAGCTGGCAACAGAGCGCACTGTCAGTGTGCATTGTCAGAATACCTGGCGTGCACAGACCAACGCTGCCCCCACAAGTGAAATCTCTTGCTGTGGTGGTGCTGGTCTCTGCAAGTTGGGATATTCATCTTCTAATGATCTGATCTGAACCAGTGACAGAACGCAGTGCCATTGTGCACATTGCGCAGTGACAGAGCTGGGAGTAGCCAAGCCCCTTAAAAGAAAGTCACTGATGACCCTTTTTTTCAGAGAGGGGGCAAGGGCTGGGGCAGTGGAGTGGCAGAGATAAGCGCAGAGAACAGGCAGCAGAGATCAATGCCGCTCCCATAAGTGACATCACTTGCGAGCACGGCACAGGTCTCTGCACACCAAGTATTCTTACAATGTGCACTGACAGTGCGCTCTGTTACCGACTCTTCACTTCTGATCAGAGCCGGTGAGAGAGCAAGTTGTCACTGTGCACTGAGAAGAATAGTGCACAGTGACAAGAATCTACTGAGCATACATTGGAATTGACAGACAACACATACTCAGTAGAGCAGGGACTAGCCCAGCCCCTGAAACAGAGGTTACTGATGACATGTGAGGGAGGGAGCAGAGGCTGCAGCAGTGACCACAGCCTTCGTCCCCAAAGTACATGTTTGAGTATCCCAGCATGTACTTTGATTCTCAAATGAAGAATCATCAAAGAGGAAGTAGAAAACAAATCAAGCAGTTAGATAGAGTAGTTAGGGAAGGATAAGGAATTTTTAATTAAAGTGTATTATAAAACATCTTAGATTATGATGACATCAAATAGACAGGGATTTAGGATAAAAATTAATTTGGGTTTTTGACCACCCCTTTAAGAATGACATATTTTACATCTTTTTTTCACTCTAATAGAGGCAAGATGTAAAATGAAACAACTAAATAGGCCAATATAAAGAAATGTCATGCCAGAAAAGCAGAAGGAAATTGTTCTGCACCTAATAACTGCTTATTCAGCATTACTTAGATTACAAAATTAATGTGTTCATATGTTATATTATTAGAATGTACACATTGAGAGTATCTGTAAATATAAATTGATGACCTGTTAATATATAAAAGAAAATCTTTTTTGGGAAGGCCGCAGGCAACTAAAATGGCTCAATTATAGCTCTATGTAGTGATGAACCTGTTTAATTCTACAGCAATGCATCCCATGATAATATACAGTATCACTGCTAAAGTAAGCAGATCTGCTATTTGATCAATTATTTAATTATTATGCTCGTTTTCAACTTTTAAAAAATTTGCAATAATGAATCAGGTAAAAAAACATCTGGAATAGCTAACGTCAACTCACAAAGTGGAAAAAAAATAGGCAAGTATAGACTTCAAAAAGGCTCAAATTGTATAATAAAAAAGTAACAAAACAAACGCAAAGGCAATGATTAATCCGGCCATTTTCATGTACAGGTGCTTCTAACAAAATTAGAATATCATCAAAAAGTTAATTTATTTCAGTTCTTCAATACAAAAAGTGAAACTCATATATTATATAGAGTCATTACAAACAGAGTGATCTATTTCATGTGATTATTTCTGTTAATGTTGATGAGTATGGCTTACAGCCAATGAAACCCAAAAGTCATTATCTCAGTAAATTAGCATACTTTATAACACCAGCTTGAAAAATGATTTTAAAATATGAAATGTTGGCCTACTGAAATGTATGTCCAGTAAATGCACTCAATACTTGGTCGGGGCTCCTTTTGCATCAATTACTGCATCAGTGCGGTGTGGCATGGAGGCGATCAGTCCGTGGCACTGCTGAGGGGTTATGGAAGCCCAGGTTGCTTTGATAGCAGCCTTCAGCTCATCTGCATTGTTGTGTCTGGTGTCTCTCATCTTCCTCTTGACAATACCGCATCTATTCTCTAAGGAGAGAACATACAAACTCTTTGCAAGCATTATTCTTGGTGAGATTTGAGTCCAGGACCCCAGTAATATTGTAAAATTACTGGGTGACCACAACAACCATTGAAGTTTTCTTGGTAGTTTCTTAAATTATTTTAAAGGGGAAATTAAAAATGAAAAAATAAAACTTACAGCAAGGCATTAAATTCTCAAATATCTGTAAAAAGAACATGTCACCAGGTTTATGTTTCTCAAACTGATTCAACATAAAGTAGGGGTAGAAACTCTGGAGCAATTTATCACTTACTGGGCTACTTGTTGTACTTTTACTAAAGTCACAGCTTCTACCTGCTGCAGTTCTGCTGGTCCTCACAATGATGAGCGCTGGCATAGAGCTTGTTCATACCTGCGTATTATACAGAAGCGTGCTGGCTAGTGAAGAGCGAGTATGCACGTTACTCGGGTGGTCTCCGAGCATTTTGGTGTGCTCGGAGATTTAGTTTGTGTCGCCGCAGCTGCATGATTTGCGGCTGCTAGACAGGCTGAATACATGTGGGGATTGCCCGTTTGTTAGGAAATCAGCACATGTATTTAGGCTGTCTAGCAGCCGCAAATCATGCAGCTGCGTTGACACAAACTAATTCTCCGAGCACACCGAAATGCTCGGCGACCACCTGAGCATGCTCGGAAAACTCGAGTAACGAGCATACTCTCTCATCACTAGTGCTGACCAAGTGAAAATTGGACAGCGCACTGAGCAATGTACCTTCACCGGGCCGACCACAAGACTGTTTATCGCATAGATCGAGTGTCCGTGTGACAAAAATAACAGCATGCACTATTCTTTACTTAGGCTCGGATGAGACTCACCTATTCATATCTATGGGTGTGTGAAAAAATTTGGATTGACTTTTTATTTTTCCTGGACCGCTTATCAAAAATCACAAACAGGCAATATTTTTTATGGGCACATTGGAAAACCACAAGAAATCATTACGATTATAAGTGATCCACATCTACAGCTCATAATTATATGAATACATCAGCTGCATTCACTGTGAACTGTAAAATGATGATAATTGCTGTCAAAATAATATGTATAAGTTTCTTCAGCTTCCAAAAAATCAAGGACCCTTAAATTGTTTTTTTTTTACGGACAGAGCAAAAAAGTGCAGTATTTTTACAGACTGTGCTGGAATTTCTGGACGGCTGAGAACCCAGGGCACGTGGATGACATTATGAATGAAAATTGGATGAAAATCTGAGTTTTTTGGATGAAACTTGGACGATTTTTCGTATGCTCATCTGACCCTGGTGTAACCTATGTATAGAGAAGACTACATATCAGGAGTTCATCACTGAGTGGACAAAAAGAGCTAGTGTTTCATCAAAACTACAGGAAGAAGCCTAGTAAGTGATACATTTCTGTAATCAGGGTCTCTTCCCTTATATAATGCTCTCAGGTGGGGGCATCAGAAACCCTGGGGACAGATTCCCTTTAAATGCAAATGTATATCTACAAATAGTCACAATTTCATCCATGAAGAATTCTCCATTTTCTCTTTTTTTGTATTCTAGCTCATTGCTTTAGTTTTTTTCTAAAACCACCTTCATGCCTTGTACTTAATTTGATTTAACGCCCCATTTACCACAGACTTCAAGGCAGCTCTTCTCATGGCTGCTCGTCTTTAGCAGGTATTGGCTTTTCAGGCAGTTTCTTTCCATCAGATTCTACTCAGTCTTATGCCAGACATCTTATATGATGTTGTAGTAAGAAAGACATTGCTGGGGGTAATATAGAGAGACTAAGATTAAATGTTCTGCCTGCTCCTCAAAAAGCATGTATACCATTATATTTAAATTGGTTATCCAGAATATTAATTTTTTTTCTTACGGGCCTAAGAACTTACAGGTAGTTGCTAACCTGTCCGATGTCTGCTGGCTCAGAACAGTCACGGACTACTCCTAACAGCGATTTTATGGCCTCCAGTGACATCACATCGACAGGGCAGCTGCTTCTCTTCCGCTCTGCTCTGTTGAAGTCCAGTGTCATCCTGATTGTCAGCTGTTCCCCGCTGCCTAACTGTGGGAGGCGGGCTGTCAATCAGCATGACGTTAGTCACACCCCTTGAGAGAGCAGCCTGGAAGAGGAAGAGCTGCTCTGTTGATGTAAAGCAGCAAAATCACCGACAGGAGCGGTCAGAGATCGCTCTGAGCCAGCGCTGGGCACAGCATTTGGTAAAGGGGTTATTCTGGACTATTTTATTTTTTTCTCATGAGGGTAAGAACTGACAGGTAGTTGCAAGCTTTTCTCAGATTGAACACGTAACTATTATAGTCTGAGGAGCTGATGACGTCCTTGCTTTTTTGCAAAGTATCATGGAGACATTTCCTTCTAAACCGTGTAGAAGTATAGAGGCTGCTAACTGCTCCAACCCTCTGGCTATACTTCTACGTGGTCTGAGGCTTAAAGTGAAGTTACCCATTATTCTATACGTCAGTCTGCGCCTCAGATGAATTGAGCAGAGGACACCTTTGGATCTCACTACAACCACCATGATCCTTTGGTATCCTGCCGCTCACTCTTGGCTGATGAAAGGTCTGTGATCTGAAACATTGCACTAACAAGAAAGTGTGTATTCCTAAATGCAGGCGTGTCCTTTTGGATCTCGAAAAAATGCAATAGAGATGTTCTGCTAATTATACAGGGCTTTGCTGTCTCTTTCTAAATGTTCAGAAATATTCTCCGGACTCTGACTTTACTACATTTATTGTGGCGGCCTTTGGCAGCAAAGTATTGAGAGAAGCTGAGTCCGCCTAGTTGGAATGTAGCCGTAAGTATGCCTGTGGTCATGTGACCGTCCGGTCTCCAGGGCCAGACATATCATTGGTTCAACATGTGTAGCCGAACCGGGGCCCAAGAGGTGAGGGGGCCCACAGTCGCCATCAAATCAGCAAGCAAATCCTGACACAGACACAAAAAGGGGCCCAGATACTGTCCTTGCACAGGTGCCTTATTTCATCAGCGCCCACCACTGCTGCGCTCACTGGCAATAGTGGTGAATCCTGACAGTGTGTACACTGGCTGCTGTCCAGGATTCAGAGGTCTGCAGTTACGTAGACGTTTATCAGTAAACCGGACAATCCCTTTAAGTCTGATTTACAATACACCTGTATTGATTTTTAGGAGATAACTAAGGGACATTTTGCTTCAATGATAATGCATAAAGAGGTATTAAAAAAGGTCCCTAACGGGAGAATGATAATAAATAGATATAAAGATAGAATGTGCAGCCTGTGTCCAAGTTACTACTTCAATGGTGCAGTTGGTAGAGCACTTTCTTTTTGTTGAAGCAAATGGCAATTTGGGTAGAAGGCTTGCATGACACTGGGAAAACCATTTATTGGCTGGAAAAAGTAATGGCCCCATGATATCGTATCTAAATTTGGAATAATTTTATCTCATTAGCTTTAGTCATTTGCCAGAGTCTAGCACTTGAGGTTCTTCACTGAGACCTGTTATTATGAGTATTCTCCATTGTCTGTGCTAACAAATGAAAATCATTTGTCTACTTACCGTATATTCAGGGACTATAAGGAGTTAAAGATCTAACTGTGTGTAGACTTCAATCATCATTTAAAAATGAAACTTTCACAAGCCCAAAAATGTATTGTTTGCTGTTAGGGAACTGTGAGATCCCCAGTGGGTGAGGTACAAGACTCGTTCACCTCTGGGTGCTGCAACTGGAGTAAAACCAAGGCCATATTGTACCTGTTATGTAAATTATATATTTACTGTGTATCTGCTGACTGCTCCATTGACTGATTAGTAGCCGCGTTCGGGTATTGCACATCCACCCTCTATTGATTTGAATAGGGGTAGATGTGCAGTACCCAACTATGACCACTATACAGTTGACAGAGCTGTACTGTGAAGCTCCGCAACTAAGCAGTTTTGGCTGCCGCCAACAGCGGGAACAGCTGATTGGCTGGGTGCCGGGTATCGCACCCCCAATGATCAGACATTGATGACCTATCCTAAGGATAGACAATATTAAAGTCCCTGTCAACCCCTTTAAAGAAGCACTTCCATCAAAATTTATATCCTCCTAATATATTGCAATCATCATATTATATACAGTTGTGTGAAAAGTGTTTGCCCCCTTCCTGACTTCCTATTCTTGTGCATGTTTGTCACACTTAAATGTTTCAGATCACCAGTCAAATTTAAATAATAGACAGATATAACACAAGTAAAAACAAAATGCAATTTTTAAATGAAGGTCTTTATTATTAAGGGGAAAAGAAATTAAAACTTTTGTTTTTAATCAAGAAATCACTTAAATAGGACCTGCCTGACAAACTGAAGCAGACCAAAAGACCTAAAAAACTAGACATCATACCAGTCTGGAAAAGGCTATAAAGCCATTTCTAAAACTTTGGGACTGAAGCAAACCACAGTGAGAGCCATTATCCACAAATGGCAAAAACATTTAACAGTGGTTAACCTTCCCAGGAGTGGCTGGCAATCAAAATTACCCCAAGAGAGCAGCGACGACTCATCCAAAATGTCACAAAAGACCCCACAACAACTTCCAAAGAACTGAAGGCCTCACTTGTCTAAGTTAAGGTCAGTGTTCATGATTTCATCATAAAAAAGAGACAGGTCAAAAATGGTGTGCAAGGCAGAGTTCCAAAGCGAAAACCATGGCTAAGCAATAAGACTATAAAGGCTTGTCTCAATTTTGCTAGAAAACATCTTGATGATCCTCAAGACTTTTGGGAGAATACTCTGTGAACTGATGAGACACAAGTTGAACTTTTTGGAAGGTATATGTCCCATTATATTTGACATAGAAATAACACACCATTTCAGAAAAGGAACATCATACCAACAGTAAAATATGGTGGTGATAGTGTGATGGTATGGGGCTGTTTTGCTGCTTCAGGGCCTGGAAAACTTGCTGTGGTAAATGAAATTGTAATGTAATTGATGCAAATAGGATTAGTTATAATTACGGCTCATAAACAAAGAAAACTAATACCTCTAAAAAAAATATCTTTTATTTATCAAGTCTAAAAAAGGGGATAGAAAAACCCCCCATAGTACACCATGTGAAAAAAAACAAACATAAAGAAAATGCTGCTCATCCGTGTCACTTATAACAACATGGGCTAATATACAACCTAATTAGCCCTAGTAAACCCTCACTGAACCCTTCCTGGCAGCGAAGGTTGGCACCCTCTTGAACGCAAATTGCGCCCCCACTCAACGGCGGCTCACCCTAATATACCTAGAATAATGCACACCAATAGATCTTCATGTGGTGCATTCAAATATGCCAAATAGATACACTGATAATTAGAATTAGGGGAAACTTCAAACAATGTTTTTGGGACCAGAACCACCGTTGTGAAATCAATTAAAGCATGCCAGGAGGGTCCATAAATAAACACCTAAAGGGTACTAAACAAGTATCAATCAAAACAACATTATCTAACGGAAAAAAAAGACAAAAACAAACAAAAAAAACAGACATAATAAGCGTTATAGTGGAAAAAACAGGTGGGGGGTATAAAAACCCTATACAATCCCTATTTACCACGTCCCTACCTAGCTGCGGAGGTTGGCACCCTACCACAAGACGCAAATGGCGCCCCCGCTCAACGAAGTCTAACCCTCAGTTTCCCTATAATATGCCTCCTAAAAAATAGTGAATCACCAAAAACACAACACAAATCAGCATAATTATAGTGAATACTTATTTAGCTGTAACAAAGATAAATTACCTAATTATACTGAGAAGAAAAAGACTACGTAACGGGACTAGTCGCTGGAGAATTATAGCAAAAAGAATGGGGTCACAAGGGCCCCAAGAAAAACGACCAACACGTCCATATAGAACAATATCTAAAAATATGTATCTTTATTAATTCAACAACATATATATGATACACAAAAGTACAATACATTACCAAAAACAGGTGAGGTACGGTGCTGCATGGTGTGCGCAAGCACCACACAGTCATGTAAGCATAATAGGGGCGCAGGGAACCCGGGACAAATACACTCGTATTAGTGAGTGAATAGTCTGACCAACAAGGGGTTAATGCTCATCCTGTACAACTAGAGTGTATACACATGGCCCAAGTAAATCAACCATCTTTTATAGGCAAATGTACAAAACCACCTAGTTATATCAAATGTGAGGTCTTTACCATATATGCATAATTGACAGAGCCATAGTCCCGAGTATCTAATATAAATAAGAAAAATCGATTACCTCTTACAAGAGAAACGGGTGAAATGTCCATGGGGTCCGTGCGCCCTCCCCGACGCACGTTTCGGTGGTCACACCTTCTTCAGGGGGCATGGTGGATAGCAGCAGAGCAGGTTGATTTATACTATTTCATACCGGAAGTAACCGGGAGTGACCCGGAAGTGACTCATCGTCACTATAGCAACCGAGATAAGCTACCCTTTCATCATAAGCAAGTAGATATACGGACCAAACAACCCAGTGCCCTGATGTAAATTGGCGTGTGCGCCACGCATCACCGACCGCCAGGCAATCACAGGGCCCTGTGAAGTCCGGCGGCCGACGTGCAGACAGCGCAGACGCCAAAAAGGGCAAGGAGCTAGGTGCGCATGCGCAGTGTGCCGTCCAAAGCATCAGTCGCCTTCTTGGAAAGGGGAGCACTGTATAAACAGCCCGAAGCAGTGAGTATACATACCAATATAATAAAATACATACAATACGAATATACATTAAGACATGTGGACACTTGTTCAACGAAATGTCATTAAATAAATCCATATCCGCTCGGTTCCATCAGCTGGCCGCAGGGACGAAAACCAGCATAATTAAGAAGCTACTCCTTGGAGAAAAATAGAGCCATACGACCACACAGTGGCGCAGTGGTTAGCACAGCAGCCTTGCAGCGCTGGAGTCCTGAGTTCAAACCCCACCAAGGACAACATCTGCAAAGAGTTTGTATGTTCTCTCTGTGTTTGCGTGGGTTTCCTCCGGGCACTCCGGTTTCCTCCCACATTCCAAAGACATACTGATAGGGAATTTAGATTGTGAGCCCCATTGGGGACAGTGATGATGAACTGTGCAAACTGTAAAGCGCTGCGGAATATGTTAGCGCTATATAAAAATAAAGATTATTATTATTATAATCCAAAGTCCAATTATATATAAAAATTCTTGGCCAAGGCTACTGTTGTTAGATCCTTAATTTGAGGGTTTTCCACCAAATGAGTCCTCCAGAGATAATAGGAACTACAATCATGCTATGATGTCGTGCAGAACGTATGTAACAGATGTTGCTTCATGGCGCAGGCCATCATCCAGCTGGATAGCGGGTGGTATAGTAGAAATTGAACGTGTCCACAAACTCCAAACAGCACCAAAAAGAAAAAACAACTATACTCAACCTAAAACACAGAATAACATACATTAAAAACTAGTTAAAACGACGATAAAAATGCAAACACACCAAAACCTCTGCAGTTTCACGCGGAGATGTAAAAAAGGTGGGGATCACAAGAAGGACGAGAAACTTAAATTTTCATTAAGGCCCCGTGGGTGGACTGTGCCCAGGGTCCAAATCTAGTTGTGCCAAACGTTGGGAAATATTCCCCCCTCGAATCCCCAAATCTATAGTGTCAATACCCTTGACAGGCAATCCCTTACTATTGCACATATGATGTGTCTTAAAGTGTCTGGTTATTGTTTTCAGGAGGGCAACATCCTCCTGGCCGCTGGCCGCCTGAATGCCACGTACATGCTCCCTGACCCTCACCTTAAGTTGTCGTGTAGTAAGTCCAACGTAGATCAGGGAGCACGGACAGGTGGCATAGTAAATGACATTGTTAGATACACAAGTGATTGACTTTTCAATTTTAAAGTTCTTCTGACCAGAAGAGTCAGTAAAGGAATCACTGTGATCAATATTTATACAGGCGACACAGCGACCACAAGGCCTGCAACCACCCCTGACTGGGATATCGTTAAGAAATGTTCTGGGGGAAGCCCTGTTATAATGGCTACGTATCAAACGATCACGCAAATTTCTGGCACAACGAAAAGTGATGGCAGGCTTTTTTGGTAACATTTTAGCAATAGTTGTATCAGTCATCAATATGGGCCATGCTCTCACAAGAGGAAGCACGCACTGACTCAGATTGAGTATTAAAATTGGTGATAAATCTCACCACTCCAGAGTCATTAGTGCCAGTGTTAGTCTTGTAAAGCAGTGAGTTCCTTTCTGACCACTTGGCTCTATGATAAGCCCTTGTAATGGCCCTATTACTATACCCCCTCTCCACAAACCGCTGTTTGAGTTTCTCTGCCTCCACCTCAAACAGCGATTTTGTGGAGCAGATACGCCGAAGCTGTAGGAATTGTCCCACAGGCACAGAACGTATCATGTGGGCCGGATGCGAGAAGGAAGCATGCAGCAGCATGTTGGTGGACGTGGGTTTACGATATATGTTGGTACTAATATCCCCACCAGGATCTCTACGGAGGACCACATCCAAAAACTCAATTTCATCCGGATGATATTTGATGGTGAGACGTATATTCTGATCATTACTGTCTCAAAAAATAAGTTTTTTCTCCTAAAAAATAGGTAACAAACGAAAGGAGACAAAAAACTGGGGAGAAAAAATAGTAGGTCAACCCCAAGAGCCACCAAATGTCCTGTATAACAGTTATGAGCATGAGTTATGATGCCAAAACCTCATGCCAACAGGCATTTAGAATGAGCCTTATTAATAATATATAGAAAAAAAAACACAAAAAAACTAACAAAAAACACACACACACACACACACACACAAAAATACAGTCTAGGTAGATTATAGCTTTATTGTGCAGCCCCAACACAGATCAGCACCAAGATGTTAAATAAAGAAATTCAAGACACCACTTGGTAAAAAATTGCTAAATTGGCATAACGTCAGCCAAAGCAACATTATTGCATGTTAAATAGCGCAAAGACAGTGGTGAGAAAACTTACAGGGCTTTAAAACATAGTCTATGAATATACAGACTACAGTACCAACATCTAAGAGAGCCACTGTTGTTGCTGCAGAGCGTCAGGCTGAGAGGGATTACCAGCTTCGGATGGCCCAACTTCCAAGGGGTAACAGTTCTCAGCTACCCTATTCCCAGGATATAAATCCAAGGAGACCGTGCTTGGAAAACTTACCTGTGATGGAGAAAGATAGAGAATTAGATTTCTTTCTTCGGTGGTTTGAAAAAAGCATGCAGGCAGTACAATCTCCCCTGTGATCAGCACAATACTTAACTCTAGGGATGAATGGCAAAGCTTTGGAAGTTTTTGCTGACCTTTCACCACAGCTAGATGGGGATTATGCATCTATAAAAGAGGCCTTGGACAGGAGATACAACCTCACCCCAGAAGTGTATTGGAGAAAGTCCAAGAATCTACCGCGGGGATCAACTGACAGCTATGTGGATGTCATGAGCACCTTGAGGATCATGTTACGCCAATGGATCCGAGGACTTTCTGTTACCAGCTTTGAGAAACTAGAGGAACTTATGGTCAAGGATCCATTCCTCCATGTCTGTTCTACGGATGTACGACAATGTGTCTGTAATCGAGAGTCAAAGCCTGCTGATCATGATGCAAAGATTGCTTACTCATAAGTGGCTAACATGATGCCAGAAGCCTGGAAGTCATTGGGATGGAGCTGGAAGGTAGGTAAGCCAGGTGGGGACCCCTATCCCTCTACCGGCTAGTCCTCAGGGCATTCTACATGTACTTCCTCTGGGGTCCCTGGGATCAGACATTCTATCCTATTCTACAGTTGTGCTCAAAAGTTTACATACCCCGGCAGAATGTTTGCTTTTTTGGCCTTTTTTCAGAGAATATGAATGATAACACCAAAACTTTTTATCCATTTATGATTAGTAGTTGGGTGAAATTATTTATTGTCAAACTAATGTGTTTTCTATTTTTAAATCATAATTTACAACTGTATCTATTGTATACATCTAATCTGAGGGTTCTGGCTGTTAATTTATTTTACTTGGTTGACGAAATTTTGTGTTTCATTTGAGATGTGTGCATAAAAGTCAGGCGGCACATACATGGTCCGTGTGCCGTCTGTTTTTTTCTCACACCCATTCACTTACATTGGCGAGTCTCGTTCGATATAATCGGCCACTCACTGCATGCTGCAATTTTTTCCTCAGCCCTATTACAGCTGAGGAAATACTCTAAGATGAACACTGCCTCATTGAATAACATTGGTGCGAGTGCAATGCAATTTTTTCTCTTATTGCACTTGGCGTATTTATACGTTAATGGGAGAGAGGACTAAAGGTACCATTACACTAAACGATTTACCAACGATCACAACCAGCGATACAACTTGGCCGTGATCGTTGGTAAGTCATTGTGTGGTCGCTGGGGAGCTGTCACACAGACAGCTCTCTCCAGCGACCAACGATCAGGGGAAAGACTTCGGCATCATTGAAACTGTCTTCAACGATGCCGAAGTCCCCGGGTAACGAGGGTAAACATCGGGTTACTAAGTGCAGGGCCGCGCTTAGTAACCCGATATTTACCCTGGTTACCATTGTAAAAGTAAAAAAGAAAAAAACTACATACTCACATTCTGATGTCTGTCACCTCCCCCGCCGTCAGCTTCCCTGCACTGTGTAAGCGCCGGCCATAAAGCAGAGCGGTGTAATCCGTATTTTTCTCACTCCCATAGACTTTCATTGGTGTATTTTTGGAGGAATACGCTGACAATAGCAGCATGCTGCGATTTTCTCAGCCCGTAAAATACGGCCGATAAATATACGGCTGATGGAAGCTGCCCCATAGAGAAACATTGGTCTGTGTGCAATGCGTTGGTTTTGCGCCTCTCCCTCATCCGTAAAACTCTCTAGTGTGACTCTGGCCTAAGAATTATCTTCAGCATAAAGAAGAAAAAGGAGTCTGGCATTGATGATATTTCCATCAAATAGCCCTAATCTCAACATTATTGAGCCTATTTAGGTTTACATGAAAGAAAAAAAAGGATTGGAGCAAGCTTACATACACAGAAGATCTTTGTTTAGTTCTCCAAGATGTACAGCACAGCCTCTCTGCAGAGTGCCGTCAAAATCTGTGTGCAAATGTGTCATGATCCCAATGGCAGGGGATCACAAAAGGACAAGCACAAAAAACAAAACAAGCTCTAGGGTGATGGAAACTGAGCTGACCGCGATACTGAACCTCAACACACAACTAGCTGTAGCCGGGGAACGTGCCTACGATGATTCCTAGACGTCTCGCGCCAGCCGAAGAACTAACTTTCCCTATTAGAAGACACACAGACCTCTCTTGCCTCCAGAGAAACACCCCACAGAAATAGCAGCCCCCCACATGTAATGACGGTGAAATGAGAGGAAAGCACATACGTAGTTATGAAAACAGATTCAGCAAAATGAGGCCCGCTAAAGCTAGATAGCAGAGGATACAAAAAGTGAACTGCGCGGTCAGCGAAAAACCCTACAAAAAACCATCCTGAAATTACTTGAACTCATGTTCCAACTCATGGAACATGAGGAGTAATATCAGCCCACTAGAGCAACCAGCAAAAAGGAATCACATATCTGCAAGCTGGACTAAGACAAAAATTAAGCAAAACGTGGAACAGGAAAATCAAAAACTTAGCTTGTCCTGAAGAATACAGAAGCGGGAAGCAGAGGTAACAAGACACACTGATTACATTGATAGCCGGCGAGGAAATGACAAGAAAGCCAGGTTAAATAGGAAACTCCCATATCCTGATAGAACAGGTGGACACCAGAGACAGCAGAGAACACAAGTCACCCAGTACCATCTGTAACCACCAGAGGGAGCCCAAAAACAGAATCCACAACAGTACCCCCCCCTTGAGGAGGGGTCACCGAACCCTCACGAGAACCACCAGGGCGACCAGGATGAGCCCTATGAAATGCACGGACCAAATCAGCAGCATGAACATCAGAGGCAACCACCCAAGAATTATCCTCCTGACCATAACCCTTCCACTTGACCAAATACTGGAGTCTCCGTCTGGAAACACGAGAATCCAAGATCTTCTCCACAACATACTCCAATTCTCCCTCCACCAGCACCGGAGCAGGAGGCTCAAGCGAAGGAACAACAGGTACCTCATACTTCCGCAACAACGACCGATGGAACACATTATGAATAGCAAACGATGTCGGGAGATCCAAACGAAACGACACAGGGTTAAGAATTTCCAAGATCCTATACGGACCGATGAACCGAGGCTTGAACTTAGGAGAAGAGACCTTCATAGGAACAAAACGAGAAGACAACCACACCAAGTCCCCAACACGAAGTCGAGGACCCACACGGCGACGGCGATTAGCAAACTGCTGAGCCCTCTCCTGGGACAACTTCAAATTGTCCACCACATGACTCCAAATCTGATGCAACCTATCCACCACCATGTCCACTCCAGGACAATCAGAAGGCTCCACCTGACCAGAGGAAAAACGAGGATGAAACCCCGAATTACAAAAGAAAGGAGAAACCAAGGTAGCAGAACTAGCCCGATTATTAAGGGCAAATTCGGCAAGCGGCAAAAAGGTAACCCAGTCATCTTGATCAGCAGAAACAAAACACCTTAAATAAGTTTCCAAGGTCTGATTAGTTCGTTCCGTCTGGCCATTCGTCTGAGGATGGAATGCAGACGAAAAGGACAAATCAATGCCCATCTTAGCACAGAACGTCCGCCAAAATCTAGACACAAACTGGGATCCCCTGTCAGAAACGATGTTCTCCGGAATCCCATGCAAACGAACCATGTTCTGAAAAAACAGAGGGACCAACTCAGAGGAGGAAGGTAACTTAGGCAAGGGTACCAGATGAACCATCTTAGAAAAGCGGTCACACACAACCCAGATGACGGACATTTTTTGAGAGACAGGGAGATCCGAAATAAAGTCCATGGAAATGTGCGTCCAAGGCCTCTTCGGGATAGGCAAAGGTGACAACAATCCACTGGCCCGAGAACAGCAAGGCTTAGCCCGAGCACAAACTTCACAAGACTGCACAAAAGAACGCACATCCCTCGACAAGGAAGGCCACCAAAAAGACCTGGCCACCAAGTCTCTAGTACCAAATATTCCAGGATGACCTGCCAACGCAGAAGAATGGACCTCGGAGATGACTCTACTGGTCCAATTATCCGGAACAAACAGTCTTTCAGGCGGACAACGATCAGGTTTATCCGCCTGAAACTCCTGCAAAGCACGTCGCAAGTCTGGGGAGACAGCCGACAAAATCACCCCATCCCTAAGGATACCAGTGGGCTCAGAATTTCCAGGGGAGTCAGGCACAAAACTCCTAGAAAGAGCATCCGCCTTCACATTCTTTGAACCTGGCAGGTATGAAACCACAAAATCGAAACGGGAGAAAAACAGTGACCAACGAGCCTGTCTAGGATTCAGACGCTTGGCAGACTCAAGGTAAATCAGATTTTTGTGATCAGTCAAGACCACCACACGATGTCTAGCACCCTCAAGCCAATGACGCCACTCCTCAAATGCCCACTTCATGGCCAAAAGCTCCCGATTACCAACATCATAATTCCGCTCAGTGGGCGAAAACTTTCTAGAAAAGAACGCACATGGCTTCATCACTGAGCAATCGGAGCTTCTCTGTGACAAAACCGCCCCCGCTCCAATCTCGGAAGCATCAACCTCAACCTGAAAAGGAAGCAAAACATCTGGCTGATGCAACACAGGAGCAGAAGAAAACCGGCGCTTAAGTTCCTGAAAGGCCTCCACAGCCGCAGGAGACCAATCAGCAACATCAGCACCCTTCTTAGTCAAATCCGTCAAAGGCTTAACAACACTAGAAAAATTAGTTATGAAACGACGATAAAAATTAGCAAAGCCCAAGAACTTCTGTAGACTCTTAAGAGATGTAGGCTGCGTCCAGTCACAAATAGCCTGAACCTTGACGGGATCCATCTCAATAGTAGAAGGGGAAAAAATATACCCCAAAAAAGAAATCTTCTGGACTCCAAAGAGACACTTTGAACCTTTTACAAACAAAGAATTGGCCCGCAGGACCTGAAACACCTTCCTGACCTGCTGAACATGGGACTCCCAGTCATCCGAAAAAACCAAAATATCATCCAAATACACAATCATAAATTTATCCAGATATTCACGGAAAATATCGTGCATAAAGGACTGGAAGACAGAAGGAGCATTAGAAAGTCCAAAAGGCATCACCAAATACTCAAAATGGCCCTCAGGCGTATTAAATGCGGTTTTCCACTCATCACCCTGCTTTATCTGCACAAGATTATACGCACCCCGAAGATCAATCTTAGTGAACCATTTAGCCCCCTTAATGCGAGCGAACAAATCAGTCAACAATGGCAAAGGATACTGATATTTAACTGTAATCTTATTCAAAAGACGGTAATCTATACAAGGCCTCAAGGAACCATCTTTTTTGGCAACAAAAAAAAAACCTGCTCCCAAAGGGGACGAAGATGGACGGATATGTCCCTTTTCCAAGGACTCCTTAACATAATCCCGCATAGCAGTATGCTCTGGCACTGACAGATTGAACAAACGACCTTTAGGAAATTCACTGCCAGGAATCAAATCTATAGCACAATCGCAATCCCTGTGAGGAGGAAGCGAATTGAGCTTAGGCTCCTCAAAAACATCCCGATAATCAGACAAAAATACCGGAACCTCAGAAGGAGTAGATGAAGCGATAGAAATCGGAGGTGCATCATCATGAACCCCCTGACATCCTAAGCTTAACACAGACATCGTTTTCCAGTCCAAGACTGGGTTATGAGTTTGTAACCATGGCAGACCAAGCACTAAGACATCATGTAAATTATACAGTACCAGGAAGCAAATCACCTCCTGATGAACGGGAGTCATACGCATGGTCACTTGTGTCCAGTACTGAGGTTTATTCATAGCCAAAGGTGTAGAGTCAATTCCTTTCAAAGGAATAGGGACTTCCAGAGGCTCCAGACTAAACCCACAGCGGTTGGCAAATGACCAATCCATAAGACTCAGGGCAGCGCCTGAATCCACATAGGCATCGACGGAAATGGCTGATAATGAACAAATCAGAGTCACAGACAGAATGAACTTAGACTGTAAAGTACTAATGGCAACAGACTTATCAACCTTTTTTGTGCGTTTAGAGCATGCTGATATAACATGAGCTGAATCACCACAATAAAAACACAACCCATTTTTCCGCCTATAGTTTTGCCGTTCACTTCTGGACTGAATTCTATCACATTGCATTGTCTCAGGTGCCTGTTCAGAAGACACCGCCAAATGGTGCACAGGTTTGCGCTCCCGTAAACGCCGATCAATCTGAATAGCCATAGTCATAGACTCATTCAGACCTGTAGGCGCAGGGAACCCCACCATGACATCTTTAATGGCCTCAGAAAGGCCATCTCTGAATCTTGCAGCCAGAGCGCACTCATTCCACTGAGTAAGCACCGACCATTTCCGAAAATTTCTGACAATATATTCCTGCTTCATCTTGCCCCTGAAAGAGAGCCAATAAAGCTTTTTCAGCCTGAATCTCTAGGTTAGGTTCCTCATAGAGCAAACCCAATGCCAGAAAAAACGCATCCACATTGAGCAACGCAGGATCCCCGGGTGCCAATGCAAATGCCCAATTCTGAGGGTCACCCCGCAGGAAAGATATAACAATCTTGACTTGATGAGCAGGGTCTCCAGAAGAGCGAGATTTCAAAGAAAGAAACAACTTGCAATTGTTCCTAAAATTCAGAAAACTAGATCTATCTCCAGAAAAAAACTCTGGGATAGGAATTCTAGGTTCAGACATAGGAGCATGTACAACAAAATCTTGTATATTTTGAACCTTAGCAGCAAGATTATTCAGGCTGGAAGCCAAACTCTGGACGTCCATGATAAACAGCTGAGGTCAGAGCCATTCAAGGATTAAGAGGAGGTAAGACGCAGCCAGGCTGCAATTAAGGCTATGCAGCAAACTCTGAAGGAAAAAAAAAAAAAAAAAAAAAAAAAAACTTCCTCAGACTACTTTTCCTCCTACTTCAGCCAATACGATTACCACTTTTTGGCCGGCTATACTGTCATGATCCCAATGGCAGGGGATCACAAAAGGACAAGCACAAAAAACAAAACAAGCTCTAGGGTGATGGAAACTGAGCTGACCGCGATACTGAACCTCAACACACAACTAGCTGTAGCCGGGGAACGTGCCTACGATGATTCCTAGACGTCTCGCGCCAGCCGAAGAACTAACTTTCCCTATTAGACGAAACACAGACCTCTCTTGCCTCCAGAGAAACACCCCACAGAAATAGCAGCCCCCCACATGTAATGATGGTGAAATGAGAGGAAAGCACATACGTAGTTATGAAAACAGATTCAGCAAAATGAGGCCCGCTAAAGCTAGATAGCAGAGGATACAAAAAGTGAACTGCGCGGTCAGCGAAAAACCCTACAAAAAACCATCCTGAAATTACTTGAACTCATGTTCCAACTCATGGAACATGAGGAGTAATATCAGCCCACTAGAGCAACCAGCAAAAAGGAATCACATATCTGCAAGCTGGACTAAGACAAAAATTAAGCAAAACGTGGAACAGGAAAATCAAAAACTTAGCTTGTCCTGAAGAATACAGAAGCGGGAAGCAGAGGTAACAAGACACACTGATTACATTGATAGCCGGCGAGGAAATGACAAGAAAGCCAGGTTAAATAGGAAACTCCCATATCCTGATAGAACAGGTGGACACCAGAGACAGCAGAGAACACAAGTCACCCAGTACCATCTGTAACCACCAGAGGGAGCCCAAAAACAGAATCCACAACACAAATGTATTTAGAAGAGTGGACACCTTGATGCTGTTTTGAAGCCAAAGAGCTGTAACACCAAATATTGATTTGATTTATATTTATTTTTGTTCATTGACTACGTATTTTGTTAATTGATAAAAAAATTAACACATTATTTAAAGCATTCTTATTTTTAAATATTATTTCCACACCTGCCTAATATATGTACATACTGTATATCCATCCTAATTCTATTTTCTTCTGTATGTAAATTCTATATATACATAAAAAACATAAAAGGTAATACAAGATGCAAGGAAGGCTCACTTTACATACTTAAGACATTGACATATTAAGATATTATATGTATACACTACCGTTCAAAAGTTTAGGGTCAAATTTCCTTATTTTTTAAAGAAAAACACAGTTTTTTGCAATGAAGCTAACATTAAATGATTCAGAAATACACTCTATACATTGTTAATGTGGTAAATTATTTCTAGCTGCAAACGTCTGATTTGTAATGCAATAGGTGTATAGAGGCCCATTTCCAACAACCATCACTTCAGTGTTCTTCTGGTGCTTTGTGTTTGCTAACTGTGTAAGAAGGCTAATGGATGGTTAGAATAACCTTGAAAACCCTTGTATGTTAGCACAGCTGAAAACAGTTTGGCTGATTGGAGAACCTATAAACCTTACCTTCCTTTCAGCTAGTTGAGAACCTGGTGCATTATATTTGTTGGTTGCATTAAACTCTCAAAATGGCCAGAAAAAAAGAACTGCCATGTGAAACTCGACAGTTTATTCTTGTTCTTAGAATTAAAGGCTATTCCATGCGAGAAATTGCCAAGAAACTGAAGATTTCCTACAAACGTGTGTACTACTCCCTTCAGAGGAGAGCACAAACAGGCTCTAACCAAAGTAGAAAGAGAAGTGGGAGGCCCAGCTACACAACTGAGCAACAAGACAAGTACATTAGAGTCTGTAGTTTGAGAAATCGACGCCTTACAGGTCCTCAACTGGTAGCTTCATTAAATAGTACACATAAAACGCCAGTGCCAATGTCTACAGAGAAGAGGCGACTCCGGGATGCAGGCCTTCAGGGCAGAGTGGCAAAGAAACATTAATATCTGAGACTGGCTAATAAAAAGAAAAAGATTAATAATGGGCAAAAGAACACAGACATTGGACAGAGGAAGATTGGAAAAAAGTGTTATGGACAGACGAATCCAAGTTTGAGGTGTTTGGATCACACAGAAGAACATTTGTGAGATGCAGAACAACTGAAAAGATGCTAGAAGAGTGCCTGACACCATCTGTCAAGCATGGTGGAGGTAATGTGATGGTCTGTGGTTTCTTTGGTGCTGGTAAAGTGGGAGATTTGTACAAGGTAAAAGGGATTTTTAATAAGGAAGGCTATCTGTTATGGCTGGCAATCAGGCAACACAGCGTGCAGTAATCAGCGCACATACAGAGATCTAGCAATAACCAAAAACAATAGGACGAGCTCTGAGACGTGGAATCTCTGTAGACTGCAGTACCTGATCTATCCTCACACAACTATAAGCAGCAGTGGATTGCGCCTATAACTACCTATGCAACTCGGCACTGCCTGAGGAGCTGACTAGCCTGAAGATAGAAATACAAGCCTGACTTACCTCAGAGAAATACCCCAAAGGAATAGGCAGCCCCCCCACATATAATGACTGTTAGCAAGATGAAAAGACAAACGTAGGAATGAAATAGATTCAGCAAAGTGAGGCCCGATATTCTAGACAGAGCGAGGATAGCAAAGAGAACTATGCAGTCTACAAAAAACCCTAAAACGAAAACCACGCAAAGGGGCAAAAAGACCCACCGTGCCGAACTAACAGCACGGCGGTGCACTCCTTTGCTTCTCAGAGCTTCCAGCAAAAGTTAATAGCAAGCTGGACAGAAAAAACAGAAAACAAACTAGAAGCACTTATCTAGCAGAGCAGCAGGCCCAAGGAAAGATGCAGTAGGTCAGATCCAACACTGGAACATTGACAAGGAGCAAGGAAGACAGACTCAGGTGGAGCTAAATAGCAAGGCAGCCAACGAGCTCACCAAAACACCTGAGGGAGGAAGCCCAGAGACTGCAATACCACTTGTGACCACAGAAGTGAATTCAGCCACAGAATTCACAACAGTACCCCCCCCTTGAGGAGGGGTCACCGAACCCTCACCAGAACCCCCAGGCCGACCAGGATGAGCCACATGAAAGGCACGAACAAGATCTGGGGCATGGACATCAGAGGCAAAAACCCAGGAATTATCTTCCTGAGCATAACCCTTCCATTTGACCAGATACTGGAGTTTCCGTCTAGAGACACGAGAATCCAAAATCTTCTCCACAATATACTCCAATTCCCCCTCCACCAAAACAGGGGCAGGAGGCTCCACAGATGGAACCATAGGTGCCACGTATCTCCTCAACAACGACCTATGGAATACATTATGTATGGAAAAGGAGTCTGGGAGGATCAGACGAAAAGACACCGGATTGAGAATCTCAGAAATCCTATACGGACCAATAAAACGAGGTTTAAATTTAGGAGAGGAAACCTTCATAGGAATATGACGAGAAGATAACCAAACCAGATCCCCAACACGAAGTCGGGGTCCCACACGGCGTCTGCGATTAGCGAAAAGCTGAGCCTTCTCCTGGGACAAGGTCAAATTGTCCACTACCTGAGTCCAGATCTGCTGCAACCTGTCCACCACAGAATCCACACCAGGACAGTCCGAAGACTCAACCTGTCCTGAAGAGAAACGAGGATGGAACCCAGAATTGCAGAAAAATGGAGAGACCAAGGTAGCCGAGCTGGCCCGATTATTAAGGGCGAACTCAGCCAACGGCAAAAAGGACACCCAATCATCCTGGTCTGCAGAAACAAAACATCTCAGATATGTTTCCAAGGTCTGATTGGTTCGTTCGGTCTGGCCATTAGTCTGAGGATGGAAGGCCGAGGAGAAAGATAGGTCAATGCCCATCCTACCACAAAAGGCTCGCCAGAACCTCGAGACAAACTGGGAACCTCTGTCAGAAACAATATTCTCAGGAATGCCATGTAAACGAACCACATGCTGGAAGAACAAAGGCACCAAATCAGAGGAGGAAGGCAATTTAACCAAGGGCACCAGATGGACCATTTTAGAAAAGCGATCACAGACCACCCAAATCACCGACATTTTTTGAGAAACGGGAAGGTCAGAAATGAAATCCATCGAAATATGTGTCCAAGGCCTCTTCGGGACCGGCAAGGGCAAAAACAACCCACTGGCACGTGAACAGCAGGGCTTAGCCCTAGCACAAATTCCACAGGACTGCACAAAAGCACGCACATCCCGCGACAGAGATGGCCACCAGAAGGATCTAGCAACCAACTCCCTGGTACCAAAGATTCCTGGATGACCGGCCAGCACCGAACAATGAAGTTCAGAGATAACTTTACTAGTCCACCTATCAGGGACGAACAGTTTCTCGGCCGGACAACGATCAGGTTTATTAGCCTGAAATTTCTGCAACACTCTCCGCAAATCAGGGGAGATGGCAGACACAATGACTCCTTCCTTGAGGATACTCGCCGGCTCAGATAACCCCGGAGAGTCGGGCACAAAACTCCTAGACAGAGCATCCGCCTTCACATTTTTAGAGCCCGGAAGGTATGAAATCACAAAATCAAAACGAGCAAAAAATAACGACCAACGGGCCTGTCTAGGATTCAAGCGCTTGGCAGACTCAAGATAAGTAAGGTTCTTATGATCAGTCAAAACCACCACGCGATG
The DNA here is from genome assembly GCF_032444005.1 of Ranitomeya imitator. Lineage (NCBI taxonomy): Eukaryota > Metazoa > Chordata > Amphibia > Anura > Dendrobatidae > Ranitomeya > Ranitomeya imitator. Next base: position 81,094,732 of record NC_091288.1, on the reverse strand, counting down.
CTTAGCACCCTTAAGCCAATGACGCCACTCCTCGAATGCCCACTTCATGGCCAGCAACTCTCGGTTGCCCACATCATAATTACGCTCAGCAGCAGAACATTTCCTGGAAAAGAAAGCACATGGTTTGAACACTGAGCAACCAGAACCTCTCTGTGACAAAACCGCCCCTGCACCAATCTCAGAAGCATCAACCTCGACCTGGAACGGAAGAGAAACATCTGGTTGACACAACACAGGGGCACAGCAAAAACGACGCTTCAACTCCTGAAAAGCTTCCACGGCAGCAGAAGACCAATTAACCAAATCAGCACCCTTCTTGGTCAAATCGGTCAATGGTCTGGCAATGCTAGAAAAATTACAGATGAAGCGACGATAAAAATTAGCAAAGCCCAGGAATTTCTGCAGACTTTTTAGAGATGTCGGCTGAGTCCAATCCTGGATGGCCTGAACCTTAACCGGATCCATCTCGATAGTAGAAGGGGAAAAGATGAACCCCAAAAATGAAACTTTCTGCACACCGAAGAGACACTTTGATCCCTTCACGAACAAGGAATTAGCACGCAGTACCTGGAAAACCATTCTGACTTGCTTCACATGAGACTCCCAATCATCTGAGAAGATCAAAATGTCATCCAAGTAAACAATCAAGAATTTATCCAGATACTCACGGAAAATGTCATGCATAAAAGACTGAAAAACAGATGGAGCATTGGCAAGTCCGAACGGCATCACCAGATACTCAAAATGACCCTCGGGCGTATTAAATGCCGTTTTCCATTCATCTCCCTGCCTGATTCTCACCAGATTATACGCACCACGAAGATCAATCTTAGTAAACCAACTAGCCCCCTTAATCCGAGCAAACAAGTCAGAAATCAATGGCAAGGGATACTGAAACTTAACAGTGATCTTATTAAGAAGGCGGTAATCAATACACGGTCTTAGCGAACCATCCTTCTTGGCTACAAAAAAGAACCCTGCTCCCAATGGTGACGACGATGGGCGAATATGTCCCTTCTCCAGGGACTCCTTCACATAACTGCGCATAGCGGTGTGTTCAGGTACGGACAAATTAAATAAACGACCCTTAGGGAATTTACTACCAGGAATCAAATCGATAGCACAATCACAATTCCTATGCGGAGGTAGGGCATCAGACTTGGACTCTTCAAATACATCCTGAAAGTCCGACAAGAACTCTGGGATGTCAGAAGGAATGGATGACGAAATAGACAAAAATGGAACATCACCATGTACTCCCTGACAACCCCAGCTGGTCACCGACATAGAGTTCCAATCCAATACTGGATTATGGGTTTGTAGCCATGGCAACCCCAACACGACCACATCATGCAAATTATGCAGTACCAGAAAGCGAATAACTTCCTGATGTGCAGGAGCAATGCACATGGTCAGCTGGGCCCAGTATTGAGGTTTATTCTTGGCCAAAGGTGTAGCATCAATTCCTCTCAACGGAATAGGACACCGCAAAGGCTCCAAGAAAAATCCACAACGTTTAGCATAATCCAAATCCATCAGATTCAGGGCAGCGCCTGAATCCACAAACGCCATGACAGAATACGATGACAAAGAGCACATTAAGGTAATGGACAAAAGGAATTTGGACTGTACAGTACCAATAACGGCAGAGCTATCGAACCGCCTAGTGCGTTTAGGACAATTAGAAATAGCATGAGTAGAATCACCACAATAGAAACACAGTCTGTTCAGACGTCTGTGTTCTTGCCGTTCTACTTTAGTCATAGTCCTGTCGCACTGCATAGGCTCAGGTTTACTCTCAGACAATACCGCCAGATGGTGCACAGATTTACGCTCGCGCAAGCGACGACCGATCTGAATGGCCAAGGACATAGACTCATTCAAACCAGGAGGCATAGGAAATCCCACCATTACATCCTTAAGAGCTTCAGAGAGACCCTTTCTGAACAAAGCCGCTAGTGCAGATTCATTCCACAGAGTGAGTACTGACCACTTCCTAAATTTCTGACAATATACTTCTACATCATCCTGACCCTGGCATAAAGCCAGCAGATTTTTCTCAGCCTGATCCACTGAATTAGGCTCATCGTAAAGCAATCCCAGCGCCTGGAAAAATGCATCAACATTACTCAATGCAGAATCTCCTGGTGCAAGAGAAAACGCCCAGTCCTGTGGGTCGCCGCGCAAAAAAGAAATAATAATCAAAACCTGTTGAATAGGATTACCAGAAGAATGAGGTTTCAAGGCCAAAAATAGCTTACAATTATTTCTGAAGCTCAGGAACTTAGTTCTGTCACCAAAAAACAAATCAGGAATCGGAATTCTTGGTTCTAGCATCGATTTCTGATCAATAGTATCTTGAATCTTTTGTACATTTACAACGAGATTATCCATTGAGGAGCACAGAGCCTGAATATCCATGTCCACAGCTGTGTCCTGAAGCACTCTAATGTCTAGGGGAAAAAAAAGACTGAAGACAGAGCTAAGAAAAAAAAATGCTGTCAGGATTTCTTTTTTCCCTCTATTGGGAATCATTGGTTTGGCTCCTTGTACTGTTATGGCTGGCAATCAGGCAACACAGCGTGCAGTAATCAGCGCACATACAGAGATCTGGCAATAACCAAAAACAATAGGACGAGCTCTGAGACGTGGAATCTCTGTAGACTGCAGTACCTGATCTATCCTCACACAACTATAAGCAACAGTGGATTGCGCCTATAACTACCTATGCAACTCGGCACTGCCTGAGGAGCTGACTAGCCTGAAGATAGAAATACAAGCCTGACTTACCTCAGAGAAATACCCCAAAGGAATAGGCAGCCCCCCCACATATAATGACTGTTAGCAAGATGAAAAGACAAACGTAGGAATGAAATAGATTCAGCAAAGTGAGGCCCGATATTCTAGACAGAGCGAGGATAGCAAAGAGAACTATGCAGTCTACAAAAAACCCTAAAACGAAAACCACGCAAAGGGGCAAAAAGACCCACCGTGCCGAACTAACAGCACGGCGGTGCACTCCTTTGCTTCTCAGAGCTTCCAGCAAAAGTTAATAGCAAGCTGGACAGAAAAAACAGAAAACAAACTAGAAGCACTTATCTAGCAGAGCAGCAGGCCCAAGGAAAGATGCAGTAGCTCAGATCCAACACTGGAACATTGACAAGGAGCAAGGAAGACAGACTCAGGTGGAGCTAAATAGCAAGGCAGCCAACGAGCTCACCAAAACACCTGAGGGAGGAAGCCCAGAGACTGCAATACCACTTGTGACCACAGAAGTGAATTCAGCCACAGAATTCACAACAGCTATCACTCCATTTTGCAACTCCATGCCATATGCTGTGGACAGCGCTTGATTGGAGCCAATTTCATCCTACAACAGGACAATGACCCAAAGCACACACCCAAATTATGCAAGAACTATTTAGGGAAGAAGCAGGCAGCTGGTATTCTATCTGTAATGGAGTGGCCAGCGCAGTCACCAGATCTCAACTCCATTGAGCTGTTGTGGGAGCAGCTTGACTGTTTGGTACTCAAAAAGTGTCCATCAAGCCAAACCAACTTGTGGGAGGGGCTTCTGGAAGCATATGGTGATATTTCTCCATCCAGATTACCTCAGCAAATTAACTGCTAGAATGCCAAAGGTCTGCAGTGCTGTAATTGCTGCAAACGGAGCATTCTTTGACGTAAGCAATGTTTGAAGGAGAAAACTATTATCTATATATAATTGACTAAGGTCCACTTCCATCTGTTTGTCTGTTTGTCTGTAACGTAAATCCTGCGTCGCTGATTGGTCGCGGCCGGCCGCGACAGCGATATTGGGGCGGGATTTAAACACCGCTTCACTTTTTACTATTGATGCTGCCTATGCAGCATCAATAGTAAAAAAAAATAATGTTAAAAATTAAAAAAAATTGTGATATTCTCAACTTCCACCGTCCCCGGCAGCTTTTCCCGCTCCTTGCGATGCTCCGGTCCCAGTAATGCTTTGCGGTAATGACCCCTGATGACGTAGCGGTCTCAGGGTCTGTACCACAGGACTGGCGTAAAGCAAATGTGGTGCCAATATTCAAAAAGGGGACAAAAACTGATCTCGGAAATTATAGGCCAGTAAGCTTAACCTCTACTGTAGGTAAAACCATGGAGGGCAGATGTTATGCTGGAGTATCTGAAGAGGAATAACATCATGACCCAATACCAACATGGGTTTACTAGGGACTGTTCCTGTCAGACTAATCTGATCAATTTCTATGAAGAGGTAAGTTCCGGACTGGACCAAGGGAACCCAGTGGACGTAGTGTATATGGACTTTTCAAAAGCTTTTGATACGGTGCCACACAAAAGGTTGATACATAAAATGAGAATAATGGGGATAGGGGAAAATATGTGTAAGTGGGTTAAGAGTTGGCTCAGGGATAGGAAACAAAGGGTGGTTATTAATGGAGCACACTCTGTTATGACCTGGTGGTCAGGACAATAATGGACCTGGTGGTTAAGAGCGCACAGAATGACCTGATAGTTACTAATAATATAGGACGAGCTCTGAGACGTGGGAACTCTGCTGACCGCTATCCCTACTCCTATCACATACACTAGAAATAGCCGTGGAGCGCTCCTGACGCTCCCTAGGCGCCTCGTCACAGCCTAAGGAACTAGCTAGTCCTAAAGATAGAAAAATAAAGCCTACCTTGCCTCAGATAAATTCCCCAAAGGAACAGGCAGCCCCCCACATATAATGACTGTGAGTAAAGATGAAAATTACAAACACAGAGATGAAATAGATTTAGCAAAGTGAGGCCCGACTTACTGAACAGACAGAGGATAGGAAAGGCAGCTTTGCGGTCAGCACAAAAAACTACAAAAAGACCACACAGAGGGCGCAAAAAGACCCTCCGCACCGACTCACGGTGCGGAGGCGCTCCCTCTGCGTCTCAGAGCTTCCAGCAAGCAAGACAACAATCAAAATAGCAAGCTGGACAGAAAAATAGCAAACCAGAGAAAAACAAGCAGTAACTTAGCTTCTGCTGGGAAGACAGGTCACAAGAACGATCCAGGAGCGAACTAGACCAATACTGGAACATTGACAGGTGGCATGGAGCAAAGATCTAAGTGGAGTTAAATAGAGCAGCCAGCTAACGAATTAACCTCGTCACCCGTGGAAGGAACCTCAGAAGCCGCAGCCCCACTCACAACTACCAGAGGAAGCCCATGGACAGAACCAGCCGAAGTACCATTCATGACCACAGGAGGGAGCTTGACAACAGAATTCACAACAACACTCGGACTGGGTCGCGGTTAGCAGTGAGGTACCACAGGGGTCAGTATTGGGCCCTCTTCTTTCGTGAAGGAATTTTTTTCCCAGTGTGGAGCTTACTCTTTGCCACATCACATGTTTTTTTTTTTGCCTTCCTCTGGATCAACATGTTAGGGCATGTTAGGTTAGGCTATGGGTTGAACTATATGGACTTAAAGTCTTCCTTCAACCTTAATAACTATGTTACTATGTTACTATCATCACGGGTTATTGCCCCAAAGCATCACTGGGAACGGAGCTGGCGGGAGCATCGCTAAAGGCCTGGGCTGGATACGGGGGCTGCCGGAAGGTGACTATATAACAATTTTTATTTTAATTCTTTTTTTAACAGGGATATGGTGCCCACACTGCTATGTACTACGTGGCTGTGTTATATACTATGCGGGCTGTGTTATATACTGCGTGGGCTGTGCTATATACTACATGGGCTGTGCTATATACTACGTGGGCTGTGTTGTATACTATGTGGGCTGTGCTATATACTATGTGGGCTGTGCTATATACTGTGGGGCTGTGCTACATACTACGTGGGCTGTTATATACTACGTGAGCTGTGTTATACACTACATGGGCTGTGTTATATACTATGTGGCTGTGCAATATACTATGTGGCTGTGCTATATACTACGTGGCTGTGCTATATACTACGTTGGCTGTGTTATATACTATGTGGGCTGTGCTATACTATATACTACGTGGCTGTGCTATATACTACGTGGGCTGTGCTATATTCTACATGGGCTGTGCTATATACTACGTGGGCTGTGTTATATACTATGTAGGCTGTGCTATATACTACGTGGAGTGTGCTATATACTATGTGGCTGTGCAGTATACTAAGTGGCTGTGCAATATGCTACATGGCTTTGTTATATACTACGTGGCTGTGTTATATGCTACGTGGGCTGTGCAATATACTATTTGGCTGTGCAATATGCTACGTGGCTGTGTTATATACTACGTGGCTGTGTTATATGCTATGTGGCTGTGCTATATGCTACGTGGGTAGTGTTATATACTACGTGGGCAGTTTTATACACTACGTGGGCTGTGCTATATACTACATGGCTGTGCAATATACTACGTGGCTGTGCAATATACTACCTGGCTGTGTTATATACTATGTGGCTGTGCTATATACTATGTGGGCTGCATTATATACTGTGTGGGCTGTGCTATGTACTACATGGACTGTGTTATATACTACGTGGGCTGTGTTATATACTGCGTGGGCTTTGCTATATACTATGTGGGCTGTGCAATATACTATGTCGCTGTGCAATATGCTTCGTGGCTGTACAATATATTACGTGGCTGTGCTATATACTACGTGGCTGTGCTATTTACTACGTGGGCTGTGTTATACACTACGTGGGCTGTGCTATGTACTACATGGGCTGTGTTATATGCTACGTGGGCTATGCAATATACTACGTGGCTGTGTTATATGCTACGTGGCTATGCTATATGCTACGTGGGCTACTTATATACTATGTGGGCTCTATGAGCAATAAAATTTAATGATAATGTATATATTTTACCAAGAAAATCCTGTGTATTCATTGCATTATTCTTAAATCTTCATAAATAAACTACATACATATTCTAGACTACCTGATGCGTTAGATTCGGGCCACGATCTAGTTTCAAATGAAAATCTTTTTTTCAAACCTTGTCAATGTCTGGACTAGATTTTAAATTAATTTGGCAACTCATTTGATTAATAAAAGTATGAGTCTTCATGGAAAACACAAAATTGACTGGGTGACCCTAAACTTTTGAACGGTAGTGTATATATATACAGTGTCGGACTGGAGTGCCAAGGGCCCACCAGTAACAATGTCTTTGGGGGCCCACTTTTCACCTGCATTCAAATATTACGCTGCCCTCATTCACAAATTTACCTTTATCGCTATATAATAATAAACTAGGTAGTTTGGTTAATGAATGATGAGATGCTGCTTTTTTCTCTACACAGAAAATTGTGTGAATTATGCCAAGTACTTCCCATATAGTGGGGTTGGGGCCCATGTTTGCACAGGGGCCCACCGGGGATTCCCCTGTTCCTCTATGGGCCAGTCGGAGCATGTGTATACAGTGGGGTAAAAAAGTATTTAGTCAGTCAGCAATAGTGCAAGTTCCACCACTTAAAAAGATGAGAGGCGTCTGTAATTTACATCATAGGTAGACATCAACTATGGGAGACAAACTGAGAAAAAAAATTCCAGAAAATCACATTGTCTGTTTTTTTAACATTTTATTTGCATATTATGGTGGAAAATAAGTATTTGGTCAGAAACAAAATTTCATCTCAATACTTTGTAATATATCCTTTGTTGGCAATGACAGAGGTCAAACGTTTTCTGTAAGTCTTCACAAGGTTGCCACACACTGTTGTTGGTATGTTGGCCCATTCCTCCATGCAGATCTCCTCTAGAGCAGTGATGTTTTTGGCTTTTCGCTTGGCAGCACGGACTTTCAACTCCCTCCAAAGGTTTTCTATAGGGTTGAGATCTGGAGACTGGCTAGGCCACTCCAGGACCTTGAAATGCTTCTTACGAAGCCACTCCTTCGTTGCCCTGGCGGTGTGCTTTGAATCATTGTCATGTTGAAAGACCCAGCCACGTTTCATCTTCAATGCCCTTGCTGATGGAAGGAGGTTTGCACTCAAAATCTCACGATACATGGCCCCATTCATTCTTTCATGTACCCTGATCAGTCGTCCTGGCCCCTTTGCGGAGAAACAGCCCCAAAGCATGATGTTTCCACCACCATGCTTTACAGTAGGTATGGTGTTTGATGGATGCAACTCAGTATTCTTTTTCCTCCAAACACGACAAGTTGTGTTTCTACCAAACAGTTCCAGTTTGGTTTCATCAGACCATAGGACATTCTCCCAAAACTCCTCTGGATCATCCAAATGCTCTCTAGCAAACTTCAGACGGGCCCGGACATGTACTGGCTTACGCAGTGGGACACATCTGGCACTGCAGGATCTGAGTCCATGGTGGCGTAGTGTGTTACTTATGGTAGGCCTTGTTAAATTGGTCCCAGCTCTCTGCAGTTCATTCACTAGGTCCCCCCGCGTGGTTCTGGGATTTTTGCTCACCGTTCTTGTGATCATTCTGACCCCACGGGGTGGGATTTTGCGTGGAGCCCCAGATCGAGGGAGATTATCAGTGGTCTTGTATGTCTTCCATTTTCTAATTATTGCTCCCACTGTTGATTTCTTCACTCCAAGCTGGTTGGCTATTGCAGATTCAGTCTTCCCAGCCTGGTGCAGGGCTACAATTTTGTTTCTGGTGTCCTTTGACAGCTCTTTGGTCTTCACCATAGTGGAGTTTGGAGTCAGACTGTTTCAGGGTGTGCACAGGTGTCTTTTATACTGATAACAAGTTTAAACAGGTGCCATTACTACAGGTAATGAGTGGAGGAAAGAGGAGACTCTTAAAGAAGAAGTTACAGGTCTGGGAGAGCCAGAAATCTTGATTGTTTGTTTCTGACCAAATACTTATTTTCCACCATAATATGCCAAAAAAATGATAAAAAAAACAGACAATGTGATTTTCTGGATTTTGTTTTCTCAGTTTGTCTCCCATAGTTGAGGTCTACCTATGATGTAAATTACAGACGCCTCTCATATTTTTAAGTGGTGGAACTTGCACTATTGCTGACTGACTAAATACTTTTTTGCCCCACTGTATATATATAAATAATATTCTCACACACTACATACTATAATACATGTTTAGAGGTGCATGTGTGGGTTCTGTAATAACCTTAGATTGTACTGTATAATGTGCCGTATCTGTAAATAGGAATAGCAACTATCCAGGCAGAATAGCAGCAGGACATGCAGCCTGCTAACAGCACCCTACAGTGAAACCATTTTCCTGCTACTGAAAACGTTGCTTGAATTAGTGTTTTAAGATTCTTTATTCCCTTCCCCAGATGCCCAAGTGAGCTTTTCAGTCTTGCTGATCAATATCTATTACAGAAATTCATGCGGCAGCAGAGTTTCGAGTGATAGTGGATTGTGCTGGTCTGCTATTAACCACTTGATGTCATTTTCACAAAAGTTTTTTTGTGAAAAATGTGAAAGGAAATGATAGATTATCATCTGAATCAAGACAGCCATTGATCTTCAGTCTTATATGGGTTGGCCAATAATCACAATTTATCATCTATCGACTTGACAGCAGCATGACTTGACACTGGTATTGTTGAAGGTGTAGTATGTCCAGCAGTACAAAACTGCCCCCCAACCCCATCATTTTAATACCCCTTAGCCCGCCAACTATGAAATGTTCCCTAAATAAAGACAAGACAAATACATTAACTTTAAGACTAGAAGGAGTCTTTGGAGCCCCAAGAATCTGGTGATTAACAACCCATAAAGTGAACATAACACCAATTTACTCCCAGCCATTCTAACTCTGGCTGGGGAGCACCAAAAACCCAAAAGAGGGTTCACTGTTCACGGTAAAATTCCAGGAGATCCGACCACCCCTGCTGGAACTCCCCACCATCATTCACCAGATCCGAAACATATTAAACTCCAATAAACAGAGGAGCCATATGCCAAATGGATCCCCCAAACCCATTTCCACCAACTTCCTAGAATCCACCCAGCCTCCACGGCCACAATAACCCGAAAAACAAACAAACTTTCCTAAAAACAATAACCACCACCCCCCATCCGAAAGAAAACATAGGGCGGAAGGACGGGACTGCCTGTGACCCCAAAGAGCGTGAGCTGACAAGACCCCGCCACTTTCCCCCCCTTGTACCTAACTTGAAGCCCAACCGCTTGGAATTAGCCTAAGCCTCCCCCCTCCAACCCATTGTCTTGTTGGCCTCCGCCTACGCCTTGGGGGAGGGGGGTACGGCTCGCTCCAGCCTTTCCTTGACACTGGTATTGTCGAAGGTGTAGTATGTCCAGCAGTAAAAACTGCCCCCCAACCCCATCATTTTAATACCCCTTAGCCCGCTAACTATGAAATGTTCCCCCAATAAAAACAAGACCAAATAACTTCTTTGTTATGATATAGGCCACAGTAGCCTTTATTTAACATACAACAATGAATACAGTGAATGCAAATACATTAACTTTAAGACTAGAAGGAGTCCTTGGAGCCCCAAGAATCTGGTGATTAACAACCCATAAAGTGAACATAACATAACACCAATTTACTCCCAGCTGTTCTAACCCTGGCTCGGGAGCACCAAAAACCCAAAAGAGGGTTCACTGTTCACAGTAAAATTCCAGGAGATGTGACCACCCTTGCCGGAACTCCCCACCACCATTCACCAGATCCGAAACATATTAAACTCCAAAAAACAGAGGAGCCATATGCCAAATGGATCCCCCAAACCAATTTCCACCAACTCTCAGGACTCCCCAAAGCCGCCACAACGAGAGGCCATTGAACACCTCAAAGGCCCGAGACCCCACCACACCAAAAAACCATGGCCCTTTCAATGCCTTCCTGTAAGCCAAGCACCCTAAAGTCTATCCCCACAGTATTCAAATGAATGCCGTCAGCCAACCAAAATGCCCCTTCCCCTCTTTCCAACTCAAAATGTCTGACTGCTACGCCCCCATTCCTAGATACAAATGCGGACACAGCCCTATTAACCTGTATCCTGGTCTTGTTTATTTTATCCAATGACCACATGTTCCTCCATCATTTACGCGGCACAATTTCCGACCAAATAATGGTCAAACCAGGATACAAAACCCATAACCGCAAAAAAATCTTGTTTTATATCTTTTATTAATTCCCTAAAAGGCCGAACCCCCAAATCATTACCCCCAATGTGCAAAACTAAAATATTAGGAACCTTATCCAACTTGACACTGTTATGGATCTCTATTCCAGGCCATCCCCCTAAAACCAAGCCACCAAATTACCGCCACTCTCCGTTCAAAACCAAGCTGTCTACCCTCATACCGCACAGCGGTACGAGTGCTCCCCAATGGACATACGAGTGGCCGAGAATCCACACCAATAAAGGCAGGGGACCTGAAAAACACAAAACAAAATCTCAAAATGTAAAACAGATGATATGACAACACTACTATCTCACACCAACTAATGCACCACAGACAGCCCTTTGCGGCCGCACATAGCTGCGATATCTATCAGACTGCCACATACCATTACGCCGAATGGCATCAGTCCCTAGTCCCCCCAACGCTGCATCTGTTGCGGCCCCAATCCTAAACGAGTGAGGAGCAAAACAAGAATCATCCAAACCCAGCAACGCAATAGCCTTCCTGAAAACCACCGTAAATTGATAACGGGATAAAAAGGAACCATCCTTATGGCATAGCAACGACCGATCTCGATTAGGCCGAAGCCCCCAGAAATTTGCCAGACAAGTAACAGGACACATAGCCGAACCAACGACTGAACCCAAAACAATTCTTCTACCCTTACCTTCCTGATCGGACTTCGATCGCCATAGCCACAACTCGACACGACCAGCTGACAGCAACACATCTCGAGCCAACAGTCCCCCCCATCACTTTTTTGCTAGGTGACACCAACTCACCAACTCGTAATGCTCCGAAAAAGGTTAAAGAAAGGGCCAAACGAAACAAATAAAGTTCAAAAACCGACAAACATAAAGAAGGCAAAACCCCACCTAACTTTTCCAACAAACTATAGGAAACAGGACGTCTAGAATCCACTTGTCTCGGCCGCCGACGAAAACCTTTTACTGCCTGTTTCACCAAAAAGATCTTGGTTAAATCTTGTTGACCCCGCAATTTAAAACCAAAAGCCAGAGCCGACATGACTCGTGACACTTTAGCGGAAGACCATCCTGCCGAGGCTCCACGACTCAACCAGGACAACAATATACCCGCCTGCTCTTGCTTGCTTGCCCCACACGACTCTGCCGACAACAAATCCTCCCAATCAAGCCAAATTGCCTGATAAGCCTCCCATGTTTTGGGAGCCAACGACAACCTGATCAATGCCTCGGTATCCCGGATACCACAAGCCAGAGTTCTGCAGGGCACTCCAACCCGACGACCTCCGCATCTGGAGCCAATGACCGAAAACGATCGAACTGTAAACGAGAAAGAGAGTCAGCGATGGAATTATGAACGCCAGGAACATGCGACGCGGTTACGTGTGCATTCAAATTCAAACATAATAATACCAACTGCCTCAGCACGCGCACCACCAGAGGCGACGTTGTGGATAAACTGTTGATCGCGCAGACCACCCCCATGTTGTCGCAGTGAAAACGAACCCGCCTGTTTCGAAAAACCTGCTGCCACAGATGCACCGCCACCAAAATGGGAAAAATCTCCAAAAGCGCAATATTCCTAACCAGGCCAGAAAAAATCCAAGTCGCAGGCCATTTTGACGCACACCATTGTCCCCAAAAATACGCTCCAAATCCCGACCCTCCTGCTGCCTCAGTGAACAATTCCAATGACTCATTATCAATCACTCCCTCAATGAACAGAGACCGACCATTATAATTTTTAAAAACCCACTCCAAACCGCCAAATCCTCTTTATGTTCTGCTGACAACCGTACAAAGTGATGAGCCAACGCCGCTTTTCCTCATCCTCTTTTTTACTATCCTCTTTCTTCCCCTTATCAAGATTAAATTTTTCCAACGGGAGCAATGAAAAAATCTCGACGTATTCAGCCTTTGCAATCTTTTCCATAACCTCCTTTTTAAGATGGGCCCCTAAAGGACCCTCAAAACACACATAAAGTTCCCCATGTGCCCTATCATCCAAATGGATTCTACACTCTTTTTCCTTATCCGTTTGCACCGAAACTGATATCGGCTAACGTACCCCTGCTACGGGCCCAACCAAGCACCCAAATGTCTCTGTGCGACCATACCCTGCTCCAACCTAGTCAACAAATCCTGTACATTAACTAAAATCTCGCGGACCCCCGCTCTTTCCACGTCACCTGTCACCCCCGCCAACCTCGAACCACTAAATACCCCCTGACTACCACTAAAGGCAGGTGACGACAAATCTGGAGGACATAAACCCGACACAGACGTATACTCACCGGGCTGCAAGGGATCTGCGCTCCCTCCAGCCGGAGTGCTGGCATCCAGACGTCCCCGAACTGCAACATCCACAGCCGATCCATCCGTCCCTGGTTGCTGGCGAAGCCCCAGGAGGTCAGATTGCATGCCCTGAACCGTAACAGGCATGGAGAATAGGGGGCCCAGACTCTGGATCCCTGGGGATAACTGTGCCTGCGTGGATGTGCCTGCAGCGCGCCAGCCCCCATCACCCAAAGCGCCGAATGAAGAAGAGGTCCCTCTGACATACATTCCAGGAGCAGGAGAGCCCCCTGTTGCTAAGGAAGAGGCCAGCCCGGCTCCGTCCAGCCTGAGACCGCCCGACCCGCCATCATCCACAGCTCCTCCAGAACCCACAGACGTGGCCGAGGCAGGCCGTGCGGCCTCCCGCTCCCACAGGCACCTGTCGCTGTCCAACGCGCCTTGACTCTGCCCCCACCACGCTGCGAGGTAAAGGCCTAGTAACCGCCGCTGAGCCCCGCCTGGCAGTCGGATTCCTCCCTGGCCGGGGCCTGCTGGACGCTGATCTTACCGGCGCCCGGCTTGGAGGGTCCCGGGAGGGGTTCCAGCGCCTGCAGGGGGCTCGAGGAGCAGAATCCGGGGATAGCTGCTTGGTGGGCCGCGTCCGCCAAGACCGCCGCTCCAACGGTTCAGCAGCAGGCGATGACCCCGTGCCCCATCCATAATTCGTGCCACCTGCGCTTCAAGCCAGCCCTGAGGGAGCGAAGCTGCTGCTGCCCTCAGGCTCTCCAGGATCGCATCAACTCCAGACATGGCAGGTATTACTGCTTGCGACCCCAAAGAGCAGGAACTGACGAGACCCCGCCCCTAATACCCCCTTGTACCTAACTAGAAGCCCAACCCCTTGGAATTAGCCTAAGCCTCCCCCCATCCAACCCATTGTCATGTTGGCCTCCGCCTACGCCGTGGGGGAGGGGGTACGGCTTGCTCCGGCCTTTCCTATCGCAGCAAAAATGCGACACTGTTGGATTCTCAGTCGCATGCCACAGGTGGGAGTGAATCTGGCTTTTCTGCTGTCAGTGGTGAAAATGTCATATGCTAAGATATTACACATGCACATTTACACATTACACACACATATACATAGTAACTTTTTTTTTACATAAGCCTTGTTAAATGTGGTTTTTTTTTGTGAGACGAGCTGTAGTTTTCTTAAGAGCAATTTTGTCAATGTTATACAAATGAGGCTGGAAAAACTGTGGCAGATCTGATGTCTCTGTCACTCCAGCTCTATTCCTTCCTAGTGCCGCCTCCTTTCGTGTGAATGATGGCTCCTTTGCCTGGAGTCACACAGCATGGAGGCTGTCAGTGAAGCAGGAGGAGGCGGCACTGGTTGGGTAATAGAGCTGGAGTGACAGAGGCTTAAAATCTACAAATAGCTCTTTAGCTTAATTTGCTAATCAATTCAAACTCTGATTTCTCAGCAATGGAGGAGCGGACTGTAAGGTATTGCTTGACTTGTCTTTAAAAGAGCTACATGCTCATATAAATATTTTTGGGGGAAGGGGGCTGTTAAGTCCTGCTGATAAATCCCCTTTAGTGTGGTCTCATTGTTGCCAATAAAGTTCTATTAAATATGTCAGAAAATGTAATAAAACATTTTAAAAGTCCCATACCAAAAATGAAGATCTTTACACATTGTATCCATAGAAAGCATGTCCAGATGTGCAGTGAAGGGGTTAGCTATGACTAAGGTGGCCCATGACACTTCCTTATTATACATGCCATCCAAAATGAGTCTTAGTAATTCAGAGAGGAGGCTGTCACTGCTAGCCCATAATTAACAATGAAATTGATGCTGCAGCGCAGTGAACCAGGAAAGGATAAAACCAAGCAATACAACGCGGTAATGCACTTAGAAGGGGTCATCTGGAGCCTCTGTGAGTGGATTTATGTCACCGTAATGAGAGCATACACAGCTGTTAATGGCAGAAAACCACTTCAGTCCACTCACCAGGTCCTTGTGTTTATGCCTAACACTGTAATGCTTGATTGTAATGAACATATCCTACATAACCACACATGCAGTCATGGGTGAGATGGGCAGTATGTGGGTTACAATATCCCGCTATGGTGTCATGGAATTCACGTCAAGAAAGTAATGACAAAAATTATGCAGCTAAGTGTGAGAAGATATTAGAAGGTTTTTTTCCAAAACACCAATAATGTAACCCATAGTGGTAAGCCACATACAATTGATATATACCTACAAAAAGGCACCACACATAGATGATATGAAAAAGATCACTTTATTAAATGTCATAAAAACACCGATCAAAGTTGAAAGTAGCCCACAATGGGCAGCAAGTGAGAAACAACCACATACACAAGATAAAAAAGAGGGGACACCTGGGAAAAATCACAGGAATATATCCTAAAAATGGCTGACATAGTATACTAATTAGTGACCGCCACGCGACCAATCACAAGCCGCTACGTCTTTGAAAGCCATTAACGCGCTCATTTTTAAAAATGAGCGCGTTAATAGCTTGCGGTGACGTCGCGGCTTGTGATTGGTCGCGTGGCGGTCACATGGGCGGCCCGCGACCAATCAGAAGCCGGGACGTGATTCTCAGGTCCTAAAAGCGCTGATTTTGAACAACGAAGCCGCGCTGAGTCCAGGGGCCGCCAGAGAGGTAAATATATCAATATTTTTTATTTTAATTCTTTATTTTACACATCTCTATGTATCCGATACCGATACCCGATACCACAAAAGTATCGGATCTCGGTATCGGAATTCCGATACCGCAAGTATCGGCCGATACCCGATACTTGCGGTATCGGAATGCTCAACACTAATACTAATACACACCTGTTAAATGCTAAGTAAGCGTGAAAAAACATATATACGTGTAATACAATAATTATTGCATAGTTGTCACAGTACAGTGTTACACACCTCTGACATATGTAGTCATAATGACGGAAGGGGCCAAATATGCCACCCAAATAGAAACAACAAGGACTGTGAAAACCTACAAAGTAAAGTGCTACATAAGTTCATAATTTACCCAGTGGGATAAGTAGCCAGGCGTCCACCACACCCGACGCGCGTTTCGCAAGGAGTTGCTTCGTCCAGGGGTGGTGGAACGCTGGTGAGGTACCTTTTTAAAGAGGAAATAAAATCACATACAACAAACAGCTGTGGGAGGAGGCGCAAACACCGAGAAAACCGGATGTGACGGAGATAGTAACAACCGCTACCATGGCAATGCTCAAAGCAACCAAACGAAGGTTGACAGAAAAATAATAATTAAAAATATATAGCGACACAGAACAAAAAGCGTGAATTTAACCGCACATGTTACCATAGGAAATATGGAACGCAGACACCAAGCCCGCGATATCAGCGTGGTCCCATCTGGGAGCACTTCCGGGTAATCGCAAAAGGTGAAGTGACGTAGGAACGAGAGTGCCGAGAACCGGAAGTGCCGGGAGTACAAAGTAAGTGCGCCGCGCTGTTTACAAATAGTAACCCAGCAACGAACGCATAAGAAAAACCAATGGGGACGTGTGAAGAAAAAAGAAAAAACCTATAAGAATGAATACTTAGATGGTTATTGAGCAGAACAAATGCATATTAACATACCGGAGCGGCATTACATAAAGTGTGAATGAAGGGCAAACGCCCATACACATAAGATGAAAAGACATTCAGCACTATAATGTGACCATTTAAATAGAAAATAAAAATGAAAAAATACTTTAATATGAAGGCATCGTGTGCAACACTGTAATGTGAACATGCACATAGCAATTAATAACAGCACATGAAAAAATCACTTTAATGTGGAAACACCGTGACAGTGATAAAAGCGACACGCTTTTTGTTCTGTGTCGCTATATATTTTTAATTATTATTTTTCTGTCAACCTTCGTTTGGTTGCTTTGAGCATTGCCATGGTAGCGGTTGTTACTATCTCCGTCACATCCGGTTTTCTCGGTGTTTGCGCCTCCTCCCACAGCTGTGTGTTGTATGTGATTTTATTTCCTCTTTAAAAAGGTACCTCACCAGCGTTCCACCACCCCTGGACGAAGCAACTCCTTGCGAAACGCGCGTCGGGTGTGGTGGACGCCTGGCTACTTATCCCACTGGGTAACTGATGTAGCACTTTACTTTGTAGGTTTTCACAGTCCTTGTTGTTTCTATTTAGGTGGCATATTTGGCCCCTTCCCTCATTATGACTACATATGTCAGAGGTGTGTAACACTGTACTGTGACAACTATGCAATAATTATTGTATTACACGTATACAGTTAGGGCCAGAAATATTTGGACAGTGACACAATTTTCGCGAGTTGGGCTCTGCATGCCACCACATTGGATTTGAAATGAAACCTCTACAACAGAATTCAAGTGCAGATTGTAACGTTTAATTTGAAGGGTTGAACAAAAATATCTGATAGAAAATGTAGGAATTGTACACATTTCTTTACAAACACTCCACATTTTAGGAGGTCAAAAGTAATTGGACAAATAAACATAACCCAAACAAAATATTTTTATTTTCAATATTTTGTTGCAAATCCTTTGGAGGCAATCACTGCCTTAAGTCTGGAACCCATGGACATCACCAAACGCTGGGTTTCCTCCTTCTTAATGCTTTGCCAGGCCTTTACAGCCGCAGCCTTCAGGTCTTGCTTGTTTGTGGGTCTTTCCGTCTTAAGTCTGGATTTGAGCAAGTGAAATGCATGCTCAATTGGGTTTAGATCTGGAGATTGACTTGGCCATTGCAGAATGTTCCACTTTTTGGCACTCATGAACTCCTGGGTAGCTTTGGCTGTATGCTTGGGGTCATTGTCCATCTGTACTATGAAGCGCCGTCCAATCAACTTTGCAGCATTTGGCTGAATCTGGGCTGAAAGTATATCCCGGTACACTTTAGAATTCATCCGGCTACTCTTGTCTGCTCGTATGTCATCAATAAACACAAGTGACCCAGTGCCATTGAAAGCCATGCATGCCCATGCCATCACGTTGGCTCCACCATGTTTTACAGAGGATGTGGTGTGCCTTGGATCATGTGCCGTTCCCTTTCTTCTCCAAACTTTTTTCTTCCCATCATTCTGGTACAGGTTGATCTTTGTCTCATCTGTCCATAGAATACTTTTCCAGAACTGAGCTGGCTTCTTGAGGTGTTTTTCTGCAAATTTAACTCTGGCCTGTCTATTTTTGGTATTGATGAATGGTTTGCATCTAGATGTGAACCCTTTGTATTTACTGTCATGGAGTTTTCTCTTTACTGTTGACTTAGAGACAGATACACCTACTTCACTGAGAGTGTTCTGGACTTCAGTTGATGTTGTGAACGGGTTCTTCTTCACCAAATTAAGTATGCGGCGATCATCCACCACTGTTGTCATCCGTGGACGCCCAGGCCTTTTTGAGTTCCCAAGCTCACCAGTCAATTCCTTTTTTCTCAGAATGTACCCAACTGTTGATTTTGCTACTCCAAGCATGTCTGCTATCTCTCTGATGGATTTTTTCTTTTTTTTCAGCCTCAGGATGTTCTGCTTCACCTCAATTGAGAGTTCCTTTGACCGCATGTTGTCTGCTCACAGCAACAGCTTCCAAATGCAAAACCACACACCTGGAATCCACCCCTGACCTTTTAACTACTTCATTGATTACAGGTTAACGAGGGAGACGCCTTCAGAGTTAATTGCAGCCCTTAGAGTCCATTGTCCAATTACTTTTGGTCCCTTGAAAAAGAGGACGCTATGCATTACAGAGCTTTGATTCCTAAACCCTTTCTCCGATTTGGATGTGGAAACTATCATATTGCAGCTGGGAGTGTGCACTTTCAGCACATATTATATATATAATTGTATTTCTGAACATGTTTTTGTAAACAGCTAAAATAACAAAACTTGTGTCACTGTCCAAATATTTCTGGCCCTAAATGTATATGTTTTTTCACGCTTACTTAGCATTTAACAGGTGTGTATTAGTATACTATGTCAGCCATTTTTAGGATATATTCCTGTGATTTTTGCCAGGTGTCCCCTCTTTTTTATCTTGTGTATGTGGTTGTTTCTCACTTGCTGCCCATTGTGGGCTACTTTCAACTTTGATCGGTGTTTTTATGACATTTAATAAAGTGATCTTTTTCATATCATCTATGTGTGGTGTCTTTTTGTAGGTATATATCAATTGTATGTGGCTTACCACTGTGGGTTACATTATTGGTGTTTTGTTCTATTTTCTAGTTTTTTTCCCCATCCAATATGGATTTCAGGAGCAGAGAAGCGTCCTGGACTATACGTGCCCAAACTATTTTTGCAGGTGAGACTCCACAGATGCAGGATACAGCTCAGAAGGCGGCCCTGAAGAAAACCTTATCTAACCTTCTAAACCGACGTACACGGATTTGGTGGAATAAGGTAACACTTGAGAACTATATTAAAAAGGGCCTTACCCCACGTGGGTTGAGAGTTCAAGTATTTCCTTCTTTCCCAGTCACTGATGATGGTCTCCGCACTCGTTGGGAGACTGCATGTAACACATGTTCTGTTACCTTTATGGGAATTTTAATTGAAATTAATACCAAAACATTGGAAGAATTGGAAGTGGAGATTGGGGAAATACAGAAGAAATTGAATTTGGAATGTTCCAAAGAGGAGATGGAGATCTTTAAGAAAGAAATGGAGAAAAGTATGCTGGATTGGGAAAATCAGATATCTGGTACTAAAACCAAAACATTTCAGAGAGACTTAGAAGACAAAAATTCCAATCAGGTCTTCAAATGGAACATTAAGAAAATAAATAAAAGAGATACATCTGTGATGGAATCGACCGATGCCTCTCAAACTGGAGTGTCAACTACATCTTCTACTGGAAGTCGGAGATACCCGCTTAGGTTCAATCGACGACGATTTGACCAAGGCCAAAGATCAAGGAATAGAAGGCAAAAAGAAGTGATTTGGGACCAGGGGAATTCCAACTCTTCCCTCAAGGTAATTAATTTATCAGAAATATCATTGTCTGTCGATCACGTATCCGTACTTAGTCGTGGCTTGTCTTTCTCTCCTGCCTCTAGTTTTGACAGGTTTTCAACAGTCAAAGATCTCCATCTTTTTGCTACGAGATTGACGTTCAAAAAAATGTTTTCTAAATCTGAGGAAATAACTATGTCAACTACATTTTCTGACTCACAAGTCATTGGAATGTTGGAAGACCTAGCAGAGGAATCGGAGAATCCACCAAAAGGTAAATTTCCCAGCCATCTTCTCCCCAAATCCACCAAATTTCCGCAGATCACAACATACCCAGAAATTGACCTCTTTGTCAGATCAGTAACCAGGGACATTCATAATGTTTCTGAGTCTATCCACAGAGACAACCTCACCTCACGTGAAAGGGTTGCTCTGAAGGAACTGCAGAATTTGAAATCAGTAATCATTAAACCTTCAGACAAAGGTGGCAATGTGGTTTTATGGCCAATTGAGCTGTATGAAAAGGAAATGTTCAAACAACTCAATAACAACAGATGCTATAAACGGTTGACATGCAATCCTCTTTTGAAATTTAGATCGGAGCCGAAGGACTTACTAATGCAAGCACTTGAACAAGACGTGATCACTATGAAACAGATGGAGGGTCTTCTGATAGAGAATCCAACTGTTGCGGTAATATATTTATTGCCTAAGATACATAAGGACCCAAAGATCCCCCCCGGTAGACCAATTGTCTCGGGGATTAATAGCATCTGTGACCCTCTCTGTAAACTTATTGATTTTCATTTGAAATCTCTGGTTGAGACCCTTCCATCCTACCTCAAGGATACCACTGATGTCCTCAGGAAACTTGAGGGCATCCACCTTGAGGAGGATATGTGCCTGGTGACGTGTGACGTGAAGTCACTCTATACGTCAATCAGGCACCAGGATGGAATACAAGCTACTCAATTTTTCCTGGAAACCAGTGGATGTGATCCAGCCTTGAGCAACTTTCTTGTTAAGGCCTTGAATTTTATACTAACACACAATTTATTTTACTTTAAGGAGTCCCTCTTCCTGCAGCTCCAGGGGACTGCTATGGGGGCGTCTTGTGCGCCCTCGTATGCAAATCTCTTCCTGGGGCTGTGGGAGAGGGACACCTTTCAGTCTAACCCTAACGCCCTTTGTTCAGGTGTGATAGCATGGTGGCGTTTTATCGATGATGTGCTGGTGGTCTGGCAAGGGTCAGAAAAAGATCTACATTCCTTCTTTGATCATCTTAATAGGAACAACTTAAATATTAAGTTGACATATAAAAGTAGCAGAAAAGAAATTGAATTCTTGGATGTTCTCATTAAAGTCGATGAAGCAGGTGACATTCAGACTGATCTTTTTCGGAAAATGACGGCAGCTAACACGCTACTCCATGCCACCTCTCAACATCCTAGGCATTTACTTGACAATATTCCAACAGGTCAATTTTTGCGTGCTAAACGAATTTGCTCCAATAACATTCTTTTTGAAAGACAGGCTGAAGATCTATGTAGCAGGTTTCGAGAGCGGGGCTACGGCAGGAAACCGATTTGTCAGGCGTATACATGAGCTCGGCTGAGCAATCGGAGTGATCTCCTTCAAAATAAACTACAAGAGGACAAAACAACTGACACTAAGGTACGATGTATTTTTGACTATAACTCCCGTAGTCACGAGGTGTTTGAAATCCTACGGAGGCATTGGTCGATTCTTTCACTTGACAGTACTCTCTCCCGATTCATCGGGGAAGGTCCTTCGGTAACCTATAGAAGAGCCTGTAACCTTCGCGATCATCTGGTACATAGTTACCATAGGGGGGACACATCTAAATTCATTTTTGGTTCCAAAGGCCCTGCGTGGGGTTGCTACCCCTGTAGCAAATGCGTGGCATGTAAAAATGTGGAGAAATCCAAGGATTTTATCAACTCAGATTCAACTAAGAAATATGTGATTACCCATAACATCAACTGCACCACCAAGGCTGTTGTATATCACGCCACCTGTTTATGTGGCCTGATCTACGTGGGCATGACAACGCGCGAGCTCCGAAGACGTGTCCGGGAGCACATTTTAGATATAGAAGGAGCCGTGAATGTGGAAGATACTCTGACATTGAAATCCATCCCATGTCATTTTAAGGCGGTACATAACTGTGATCCTACAGGCCTGAAATTCAAGGGCATCGATAGGGTATTCATAGGCCCACGTGGGGGTAATTGGAAGCGCCTTTTAGCGCAGAAAGAAACAAAATGGATCTTTAAACTCAATACCATATCCCCGTTCGGATTGAATGAAAATAATAGCTTTCAGCCCTTTTTGTAGTTATATACATCCCATATTTGACATTGGCTAGTGTATCTCCTTCCCTTTCTCCAATAGTTCTGGTTGTTTTTAATTATGTTGTTTTTTAAAATAAACGTCTGTTTGAGCTGTTGTGTGTGTCGTTGGTCTAATAATGTCATTTGTATTTTTTGTATTTAGGCTGTGGATTGTTCTGTATTCCCTTTGGCACTATGTTCACTTTATGGAGCCCTTCGGTTGTGGATCAAGGTCCTCTTCCTCTTGGCACATTATCCACTTTACGGAGTTCTTACTGTATTTTATTCAGTTTTTATAACTAAAGAGTTTATCAAGCTGACTTTTATCACTGTCACGGTGTTTCCACATTAAAGTGATTTTTTCATGTGCTGTTATTAATTGCTATGTGCATGTTCACATTACAGTGTTGCACACGATGCCTTCATATTAAAGTATTTTTTTATTTTTATTTTCTATTTAAATGGTCACATTATAGTGCTGAATGTCTTTTCATCTTATGTGTATGGGCGTTTGCCCTTCATTCACACTTTATGTAATGCCGCTCCGGTATGTTAATATGCATTTGTTCTGCTCAATAACCATCTAAGTATTCATTCTTATAGGTTTTTTCTTTTTTCTTCACACGTCCCCATTGGTTTTTCTTATGCGTTCGTTGCTGGGTTACTATTTGTAAACAGCGCGGCGCACTTACTTTGTACTCCCGGCACTTCCGGTTCTCGGCACTCTCGTTCCTACGTCACTTCACCTTTTGCGATTACCCGGAAGTGCTCCCAGATGGGACCACGCTGATATCGCGGGCTTGGTGTCTGCGTTCCATATTTCCTATGGTAACATGTGCGGTTGAATTCACGCTTTTTGTTCTGTCTCGCTATATATTTTTAATTATTATTTTTCTGTCAACCTTCGTTTGGTTGCTTTGAGCATTGCCATGGTAGCGGTTGTTACTATCTCCGTCACATCCGGTTTTCTCGGTGTTTGCGCCTCCTCCCACAGCTGTTTGTTGTATGTGATTTTATTTCCGCTTTAAAAAGGTACCTCACCAGCGTTCCACCACCCCTGGACGAAGCAACTCCTTGCGAAACGCGCGTCGGGTGTGGTGGACGCCTGGCTACTTATCCCACTGGGTAAATTATGAACTGATGTAGCACTTTACTTTGTAGGTTTTCACAGTCCTTGTTGTTTCTATTTAGGTGGCATATTTGGCCCCTTCCCTCATTATGACTACATATGTCAGAGGTGTGTAACACTGTACTGTGACAACTATGCAATAATTATTGTATTACACGTATATATGTTTTTTCACGCTTACTTAGCATTTAACAGGTGTGTATTAGTATACTATGTCAGCCATTTTTAGGATATATTCCTGTGATTTTTGCCAGGTGTCCCCTCTTTTTTATCTTGTGTATGTGGTTGTTTCTCACTTGCTGCCCATTGTGGGCTACTTTCAACTTTGATCGGTGTTTTTATGACATTTAATAAAGTGATCTTTTTCATATCATCTATGTGTGGTGCCTTTTTGTAGGTATATATAAGGTTTTTTTCCTGACATGAGTAGAACATGTTTATTTTATGTATCTTGTATATTCCACAGTGCTGGAAAGCGACATTATAATCGTGCTATCTCTCCCTCACCCTTGGATCACTTGTACAAATATCAGTTTAAATCAGTCGATATGGCAAATGGGTGTTCTTAAAGGTAACCTGTCACAGGATTGTGCTGAGTAACCTGCAGACAGTGTCAGGTCGGCGCCATTATACTGATTAAAATGATACCTTGGGTGATAAAATCCGTCTTGTGGTTCTTGTTTAATCTTTATTTTCAGTTTTGAGTTAATGAGTTTCCCGTGCTCCGGGACGGCATGTAGGAGGCTTCATGTGGTGGTCTGCTTAGGTATTCACCAGTATGGCTTCTGACAGGTAACTGATCACTCACTGACCTGCCCCCTAGTTTTCATAATGAATATTATATACATATATTTAAAGGGACTCTGTCACCTGAATTTGGAGGGAACAATCTTCAGCCATAGGGGCGGGGTTTTCGGGTGTTTGATTCACCCTTTCCTTACCTGCCGGCTGCATGCTGGCTGCAATATTGGATTGAAGTTCATTCTCTGTCCTCCATAGTACACGCCTGCGCAAGGCCACCATTTCCTTGCGCTTTGTGCAGGCGTGTACTATGGAGGACAGAGAATGAACTTCAATCCAATATTGCAGCCAGCATGCAGCCGGCAGGTAAGGAAAGGTTGAATCAAACACCCGAAAGCCCCGCCCCTATGGCTGAAGATTGTTCCCTCCAAATTCAGGTGACAGAGTCCCTTTAAAAAAAATTCACCTTCTGCAGGTAGGGCCAGCACTGCAGCATGATCACATCTATAATGTGTATTTAATTACTTCTTTTGATGGTATACATAAATAAAAAAAAAAAAAAAACCAGTCTGAATTTTTTTTTCTCTAGCAAGATGGCGCTGCCGACGCCTGTGCAGTGGCAGCTATCGGATCGCTGCTATTTTGACGGATTTTTAAAAAAATGTATGTATACCATAAAAAAATTAACACACAGACATTATACATACATAATACAGCACAGGCGCCACCTGCGGAAGGTGTTTTTTTAAAAAACAGGCCGCCCCAGAGCACGAGAATCTTATTAACTCAAGACTGAAAACAAAGATTAAACAGCAACCACAAGACAGATTTCATCACCCAGGTATCATTTTAATCAGTATTAGGGCGACCTGATACTGTCTGTAGGATACTGCGCACAATCTTGCTGACAGGTTCCCTTTAGGCTATGTGCACACGTTGCGGATTATCCTTAGGAATTTCTGGTGCGGATTCTGCCTCTCCTGGTAGAAAACGCATCTGCGGATTTGTCGCGTTTTTTGTGCGATTCCGCAGCGTTTTTTGTGCGTTTTTGCTGCGGTTTTCTTGCGGATTTGCTGCTTTTTTTACCCCTGCGGTTTTCTATAATGGAATGGATATAGAAACGCTGCAGATTCACAAGAAAGAAGTGACATGCTACTTCTTTTAAACCGCAGCGTTTCCGCAGCGGATTTTCCGCAAAGTGTGCACAGCATTTTTTTTCTCATTGATTTGCATTGTACTGTAAATCAATTGCGGATCTGCAGCGTTTCTTCACCTCAAAAAACGCTGCGGATCCGCAGAGAATCCGCAATGTGTGCACATAGCCTTAGGCTATGTGCACACATTGCAAATTTGGCTGTGGAACTTTCTGTGCAGATTTTGAATTTCTTGGCAGAAAGCGCAGTTCAGAATCTGCACCTTCTTTTGATATGTGCACACATTGCAGATTTTTGTGCAGATTTCTTCCTTTTTTTAACCCCTGCAGATTTCTATTAGGCTATGGGCACACGTTGCAGATTTGACTGTGGAAATTTCTGTGCAGATTCTGCATTTCTTATGGAATGGGTGCAGAAACGCAGCAGATCTGCAAAAATAATTGACATGGTCCTTTTTTGAATCTGCTGCGATTTCCGTGCAGATTTTTCCGCACCATTAGCACAGCATTTTGTTTTTGCTATTGATTGTACTGTAAATCACTTGCGGAACTGCAGCGTTTCTGTGCGGAAAAAAAAAAAGCTGCAGATCTGCAGGAAATTTGCAACGTGTGCACATAGCCTCAAACTCCAAACATTGGTATGAAAGCCTGGTAGAAAGTATACATAGTTTTCAGATCTTATTAAGAAGTTATTCCCATCTTATCACAAGATGGCATTTTGCTACGACCACCCACCTATCATGAAAATATAAGGACCACTGTGCTGATTCCGCTCCTAGTGCTGTACTTGTTACTGCACAGCTGTGCTCCTAGAGCCCCTGATTGCATCAAAAACTGAACT
This sequence comes from Ranitomeya imitator, assembly GCF_032444005.1. Classification (NCBI taxonomy): domain Eukaryota; kingdom Metazoa; phylum Chordata; class Amphibia; order Anura; family Dendrobatidae; genus Ranitomeya; species Ranitomeya imitator. The sequence goes on along the minus strand of NC_091288.1, from coordinate 81,068,170 downwards.
CAGCACCAAGCACTGCTATGTATATTAAAAAAGGTAAGGGATTGTACAGGTTTGGAGCTCAAGTTTGCAGTCACGCTATGTGACTGCAGACATAAGAATCCCAACAGCGCACACTGTGACAGACGCCCCAGAAAAACCTAGCCAACATAAAGAGGCCTGGCCACATCCTGCAAAAAAGGATATGATATAGTGCAAAAAAAATGCATGCGTATGATAAACACATACACTATATGAGGTATTGGTTTAATATTTTGGCCAAAATAAAGTAAGCCCGCAACCCAACGTCAAGGGTCCCCATAATATTGCGGGTCCTACCACTAATATAAAAAACAGCTAACATAGAAAAATACATACCATGAGATACGGCCTTCCCAAAACCCTGTCTGATGACAAATGCACACTTATTATTATTAGTCCTTTAAACATTGGCAATTATTGTTTTTTGAAAATGCCAGTCCTTTTGCCCTTTGTTAGCCAAATACTTTAAAATATATAAAAAGGGAAGATTGCTGCTTTTCTTTGCTGGCTGTAGATAATGTCAATACTTGTTTCCTATATATGTTGAAAAAAAAATCATGAATGGTTTGTATGACCTTAAAGGGACTCTGTCACCTGAATTTGGCGGGACTGGTTTTGGGCCATATGGGCGGAGTTTTCGGGTGTTTGATTCACCCTTTCCTTACCCGCTGGCTGCATGCTGGCTGCAATATTGGATTGAAGTTCATTCTCTGTCCTCCATAGTACACGCCTGCGCAAAGCAATCTTGCCTTGTGCAGGTGTGTACTATGGAGGACAGAGAATGAACTTCAATCCAATATTGCAGCCAGCATGCAGCCAGCGGGTAAGGAAAGGGTGAATCAAACACCCGAAAACTCCGCCCATATGGCCCAAAACCAGTCCCGCCAAATTCAGGTGACAGAGTCCCTTTAAAGAGATTACAAAGCAATATCCTGAATAGTGCCGGTAAAAGAAGACAGCCTTTTATAGTAACTAGCGTATGCACAAACTTTATGGCGTCTCCAGCTATTCCATCAATACCATATCAAACACATACACAATGAGGTGATGTAAAATATTGATCCGAACCCTCTCTGGCTTCATACCTCGTTCTGAACCGGGAAGAACATTAGCGTTCTTTGTCTGAAGTGATGTCTCTCCTTTGCTGCTGTCTTTTATCATCTGACAGCCATATGACTGCAGGATGCTTTGGGCTAATTGATCTTTCAATCTCACCCATTATGGAAAAATTGATTTAACCTATTATTTGCTAGACAATGTTAAAAACCATAGCTAAGTCGAATATTCATTGTGTCCATCTGATATGAAAAGATCGAGACATCATCATGTTTACACATGTTTTATTATTTTACATATTTTACAGGGGTTATCCTACTTATAGATTTTTTAGAAAATGATGTAAAAAAACAAAAAACACACTCCTTGCCTGATCACGCCACGGAAATCCAATGTGAAGCCTTTAGGGTATGTGCACACGTATCTGTGAGGGCTGCGGATTTTTCCGCAGCGGATTTGATAAATCCGCAGTGCAAAACCGCTGTGTTTTTTCCTGCGGATTTATCGCGGTTTCTATTGTGGATTCCGCTGCGGCTTTACACCTGCAGTTTTCTATTGGAGCAGGTGTAAACCCGCAGCGGAATCCGCACAAAGAATTGACATGCTGAGGAATGTAAACCGGTGTGTTTCCGCGCGTTTTTTTTCCGCAGCATGTGCACTGCGGATTTTGTTTCCCATAGGTTTACATTATACTGTAAACGCATGGGAATCCGCAGTGTGTGCACATACCCTTAATGGGACAGCCAGTCTTCATTTAGATGATTCTGACGTGACTGCTGCTGCCAATCAGTGGCTGTAGCTGTCATGTCCAACACTATTGGAATCATGGCTCCCACTGCTGAGCGGTGATGTCAGCAGTATGGCACATGACCACTGCCCCACCTGGTTGGCTAGGTGACTGAGTACTGTTTTTTTTTAAATTTTCATTTGTGTCTGGTTTTTTTTAATTGAACATTGGATAACAATACGAACATCTTCAGGGCGTTTTTCTTTACCTGAATGCATATATTTTGGGCTAAAATTAATTTTTGCAATTAGGCTTTTGTTTAAAAAAAAAAATAGTGCCATTTGCCTTCTATAACCTCTGTTCTACAGTATCCAATGCTGGCTGCAGAAAGAGTTAACTAAGAATCTATCATGAATGATCACATGAAGGTTCAGCTCCCCTTTGATGCGGTTTATAGTGATAAATCAGCTCAGTAAAAGACAAGAGGTATCAATTCTACCGTCATAGCTAGCTCACTGACAGTCGTATTAACCACTAGGCACTGGAGTCCAGTGGAAGCAGTGATGGTGTCCCAGACCAAATATATGTCTAAAGAGTAAGGCCACGTGCACATGGTGAGTATTCGGTGACATTTTTACCTCAGTATCTGTATGCCAATACCAGGAGTGGGTGATAAATACAGAAGTGGTGGCGTGTTTCTATTATATTTTTCCTCTGACTGTCCCACTCCTGATTTTGGCTCACAAATACTTGGGTAAATAGCTCACCAGATACCATGTGCATGTGGCCCAATTGTGTAGATACAGGCTCAGACTGGCCCACAGGAGAGGAGGAGAATCCTCGGGTAGGCCCTTGTGAAGGAGTGCTGAGGAGCAGTGCTGTTACAATTGATTCACAATTTGCTGAAGAAAGGTGTCATCTAATCTTTCATTAAACAAGCAATATTATGTATAAGCAAAAGTTAATTTGGGTATTAGGGTCAGGTTAATTTTGCATGTAGCTGAACAAGGTACCCCAAGAATCAATGTCACTGGCGGGCCGTTGTTCACAGGACTACATTTCAGCTCCTCTATGGAACATTTTCAAGTCTGGTATTTTTGAAAGGATTTACACTGATCTATTCATTTTTATTATTACCTGTAATGTCCTTTAAAATATTATACATTTTACGCATGCTTCATGCTGACACGATTCAGTATTTAGATTTGCCTGATAATCTTATTTCTTCACTTTATTTGTGCTCACAATTAAAGGGGTTTACTGGGACTCTGTTATTGCTGAACTTTAGGATAAGCCATCATTGTTAGATTAGTAAAGGTCTTCTGGCAGTTCCACAAATCAGCAGCCTGAAGGAGCTGTGGCGCTCCTCCACGTGCAGCATCCCATCGGTTGTTTACTAGGCACAGCACGTACATTTAGTATTACAACTCACTCTGAAACACTTAACTGGGACTAAACTGCAGACAGCTGCAACCAGACGCAGCCTTTATACAATGCGAGCTGTGCCTGGTGAACAATAAAGAGGACGTAGTGCTTGTCAGAGTAAGGCTAGGTGCAGACAACCGTATATTCTCTCATCCGAGAGAATCTGGTCAATTATGCAAATCCCCCTCTGATCAAACTCTGATCAGAGTATGATCCCATTCTCTCAGATGATGAGAAGATGGAGAAAAAAATGTCTCCATCTTCTCCAATGTGTGAGTCCATGGAAATCAGACTTCACTCACATGTCATTCAAGTGCAGTCTAATGTTTTCCATAGACTTATTGACTTGCATGGCCAAGTGCGATCCAAATATTGGATCAAACTTGGGCATTCAGTGAATGTTTTTAAAAATTTTTCCTTTGGCCAGGCCCTGTCCAAATTAAAACTATGACATGTGCACAGCCCCTTAGAATAACATTGGTCCGAGTGTGATCCAATGTGTTGGATTGTACTAGGACCGCAAATACAGTCATCTGCACTTGCTCTAAGGCCGGTTTCACATGTCAGTGGCTCCAGTACATGAGGTGACAGTTTCCTCACGTACCGGAGCCACTGACACATGTACACACATTAAAATCAATGCATCTGTGCAGATGTCATTGATTTTTTGCAGACCGTGTCTCCGTGTGCCAAACACGGAGACATGTCAGTGTTCGTGGGAGTGTACGGATTACACGGACCCATTAAAGTCAATGGGTCCGTGTAAAACACGTACCGCACACGGACGTTGTCCGTGTGCAGTCCGTGTGCCGTGCAGGAGACAGCGCTACATTAAGCACTGTCCCCCCCACTGGTGCTGAAGCCACCATTCATATCTTCCCTGCAGCAGCGTTTGCTGTAGAGAAGATATGAATAATAGTGTGTAAAATCCAGATCCAGGTCCCCAATCCCCTCCCACTCCCTGTGCACCCCCGCCCCCTCCCCCCCCCTCCCCCCCCCCACTGTGATTAAAATACTCACCCAGCTCCCGGCTCCCTCGCTGCTTCCTGTCCCGGCTGAACCTTGTACTGTATGAGCGGTCACGTGGGGCCGCTCATTTACAGTAATGAATATGCGGCTCCACCTCCCATAAAAATCACATAAATATTGTCAGCGTGCAATCCGTATGCTGTATGTAATTAAGATTGTAAAGTATAGTAGAAGCTTTGTAATGTACAGTATTTATTGATTTTTAGATACCGTACATGAAAATCACTATGAAACACTGATGGAAAAAATTGACTGTAATAGAAAATATTAAAATCTGTAAGCCACATTAGACAGGAGACGTTTAACCCCCTTCCTCCTCTGTCACACAGAATTGCAGCACAGGACAAGAGATTGCAATGTGAGCTGACAGGTTAAGTCTCCTAGAGATAGGCTTTTACCATAGACAAAGAGAAGTGAACCATCATAATAAACATGCAGGCAGCTGCTTTGTGAAGTGAGGGACCCCGATAGCACCCAGGTGACTGAATGAGGATGTCTATTGTGCATGGGCAAAGAGTTAAGACAGGAAAAGCCTCTTAAAGGTACCGTCACATTAAGCGATGCTGCAGCGATATAGGCAACGATGCCGATCGTTGCAGCCTGTTTCGTCGCTGTGTGGTCGCTGGAGAGCTGTCACACAGACAGCTCTCCAGCGACCAACAATGCCGAAGTCCCCTGGTAACCAGGGTAAACATTGGGTTACTAAGCGCAGGGCCGTGCTTAGTAACCCGATGTTTATCCTGGTTACCATTGTAAATGTAAAAAAAACCATACACTACATACTTACATTCCGGTGTCTGTCCCCCGGCCTCAGCTTCCCTGCACTGTGTCAGCGCCGGCCAGCCGTAAAGCAGAGCGGTGACGTCACCGCTGTGCTTTACGGCCGGCCGGCGCTCACAGTCAGTGCGGGAAGCTGACGGCGAGGGGACAGACACCGGAATGTAAGTATGTAGTGTTTGGCCCTGCGCTTAGTAACCCGATGTTTACCCTGGTTACCAGTGAAGACATCGCTGGATCGGCGTCACACATGCCGATCCAGCGATGTCAGCGGGTGATCCAGCGAGGAAATAAAGTTCTGGCCTTCTAGCTCCAACCAGCAATCTCACAGCAGGATCCTGATCGCTGCTGCGTATCAAACACAACGATATCGCTATCCAGGACGCTGCAACGTCACGGATCGCTATCGTTATCATTCTAAAGTCGCTCAGTGTGAAGGTACCTTAAGTTTTGAGAGGATTGAAGCGAATATTTCACACCCTTTAGAGATAGTTATTGTTCTTCAGAGATGCATATTCTTGTCATCCAAACATCTTTGCCAGGCGCCTGGGCACCGGTAGAAAAGTATGAATGGGACATACATTTTCACGACTAATTGGGGAAGAAGATGCATGTTTTTTCATAACTGTAACCCATAATAATAATAATCTTTATTTTTTACATAGCGCTAACATATTCCACAGCGCTTTACATTTTGCACACATTATCATCACTGTCCCCGATGGGGCCCACAATCTAAATTTCCTATAAGTATGTCTTTGGAATGTGGGAGGAAACCAGAGATCCCGGAGGAAACCCATGCAAACACGGAGAGAACATACAAACTCTTTGCAGATGTTGTCCTTGGTGGGATTTGAACTCAGGACTCCAGCGCTGCAAGGCTGCAGTGCTAACCACTGCGCCACCCATGCCTTTAAGCCCCAAATTCATAGTGGCCAGATAACTGACAACAGCCATGTAATGTTTAATCTATGGGGAAAGGTAAAAACTCGCTGAAAAAACTTCTGTGATCATCAGGAGTGAAGTTATTACATAAATCAAGAATTTCATAAAATCCTGAGAGACTGAGAAGAACCCACAACCCGGCCCATGGGAGGTTATCAAGGAGGGTGTCGGTGTTAGGCTGGTTTCACATTTGCAGTCGGGAGGGCTGCGGATGGCAGCGTACTTCCTCCCTTCTTCGTCCTTGAAGCCCCGTCTACGCTCCACCTACTCTGCATGCCTATCTTTAACATTGGGTACGCAGGGACATGCTTTGTATGCTGTTGTGAATTCTGCTCTTGGGCTCCCTCTGGTGGTTGTTGATGGTAATGCTGTTATCCCTGAGCAGCAGTCTTGGACAGGTGTTTCTGCTAATTGCAATTCTGACTGGGGTATTTAGCTGTGCAGGACTCATTAGTCCTTGCCAGTAGTCAATGTTCCTTTGGAAGTGTTGGTCCTCTGCCTGGCCTCTCCTGCTTGCTGCCAATTCAGCAAAGATAAGTGTTTGTTTCTTTTTTTTAGACACACGGCTATGTGTTTATTTTCTGTGCTGATCTTGTTTCTATTTTGTTCCTGCTAGACTGTGCCTGATGTTTTTCTCAGTCTAGTTGGATTAGCTGGAGTCGCAGATATACTCTCCACATCTTTAGTTAGGTGTGGAGTTTTTGTATTTTTCTGCTGTGGATATTTTGTAGTGTTTTATGCTGACCGCATAGTATCCTGTACTATCCTTTCCTATCTAGGTAGAAGTGGCCTCCTTTGCTTATCCCTGTTTTCTGTCTGCGTGTGTCTTCTCCTCTCCTACTCACAGTCATTATTTGTGGGGGGCTACTAATCCTTTGGGGGTCTACTCTGAGGCAAGAGAGTTTTCCTTTATCCATCTTTAGGGATATTTAGTTCTCCGGCTGTGTCAAGGTGTCTAGGTCTGGTTAGGCACACCCCACGGCTACTTCTAGTTGCGGTGATAGGATCAGAGTTTGCGGTCAGTAAAGTTACCACTGCTCCAGCAAAGGTCATTTCATGCTGCTCCAAGGCCACCTGATCATAACAGTATGCGTTATATGCGGATGCATCCGCATACAATGATTTGACGCGTGCAGCGACAGCATCCGCATACAATGCATGTCCCTGCGTACCCAATGTTAAAGATAGGTACGCAGGGCAGCGAAGGATGCATGGAGAAGTAGGCAAAGAGTAGGCGGGACTTCAAGGAGGAAGAAGGGAGGAAGTACGCAGCCAACCGCAGCCCTCCTGACCGCAAATGTCAATCTAGCCTAACTCAGGTACTGATAAAAGGTGAAGCCGAGTTATGATCTTGTTTCCTGTAGAGAGATAGACATCGTGTATGCATGATTCCTGTCTGCTGGACGTTTCTTCAAAAGAAGTACTCTATTTCGCTATGCCTAATCATATCTGTGATTGATGTAGTAATTTTCCTTTATTTTATTTTATATAACTGTACATGCTGGATTGTTTTATCCCTTTTTTAAAACTTTTGCCATACGCTACCTACCAGGCATCCAGTTGGCCTGAATATAAAAAAAGACAGATGGTGTGTCTAATAATCTGTCTTAGGTTATTGTAGAGTTCACAGTGACCGTAATGGAGGTATAAACATATTGCATGCATCATGAATCAGATGGGTATATACCATACACTCACTGTAAGTTCCTCAATAACCAGCCTATTAGTGGAAGCAGCCTGTGGCCTCCTTTGTTAATTGTCGGTCAATCGAGTAATTATCTGGACAATAGGGGGCAGCAGAGAGCTGTTTGACACAAAGATCACAGCTGGTGATGAGACTCTGATAAAAACATTGATGACATTCGGGCTATTTTAATTGTTAACAATAATATAATATTTCCTCTATCCAAATGTATTATCTATAGAAATGATGCTGAAGAACTATTTTTAGATCTGCAGTCTCTGTCACTCCAGCTCTATTTCCCACCTAGTGCCTCTTCCTGCTTGACTGCCAGCCTCTATGCTAAGTTACTTCAGGCAAACGAGCTGTCAGTGAAGCAGGAGGATGTGGTGCTGAGTGGGGAATAGAACCGGAGTGACGGAGGCTTCAGATCTATGTTTCTTCAGCCTGTTTATTGGTTCAAATACTGATTTCTCAGTAGTGGGGGAACGGCCTGTCTAGATAAAGGTATTGCTGGACTTGTGTTTGAAAAAGCTACATATAAATCATTTGGGCAGTGACTTCCCCTTAAACATCATTGCTTGACTGAGCATTCATGTATTTCATCTACATATATTGGGGCTTTCAGAGTGGAGGGAGAAAAAAAGGGTTGATTCAACTCATGTGTTAAGTTTATTAAACATTATATATTATATCATTTAAATAAGGTGTAATAGACACAGTCAAGGCTTCTAGCTTAAAGAGCCGGCACTTCCAGTGTGTGTAAGTTATCTTCACCATTTGCAATGGATAGATTTCTGGTGTAAGGTATGCCGCAGCTCGTCATTAATTAGATGAGCTACTTCCAACAGGTGGCGCTATAGAGTTTAAGTCCTCTTTTTCTCAGAAGAGGCAATTTGCATATTATATTTCCCAGAGGAGCATTGCATGGCGAATAAGCCTCCTTACCTTGACAAGCCAGAGATGGTATGTCACTCTCCATAAGGAGAAACGATGCCCCTTAGACCCCAGTCCAGAGCCTCTCACCTAGACAAATCCGTTCTCATGCTTTGCACTGACGAGGGCCAACAGCCCGAAACACCGTGTCTGCGAATTGAGATATTGATTTGGCTTTTATCCTAAGTCATATTGCACGACTCGTTTAAAGGGTTGATTGTGACTTGTAGGATCGCTACTTCCAACAGGTGGCGCTATAGAGTTAAAGTCCTCTTTTCCTCAGAAGAGGCAATTTGCATACGAGCTGTGGTGTCACTCCTGCCTTCCTCCCCACCCCATTCCCACCCATTTTGGGGGAGCTGGACAAAACTAAATTTTGCAACTTTTTGAAGTGATTTGCACCATAATTCAAGAACTTTGATGGCTAGGGTCCATAGTATTTTACAAATTTAACTGAAAAGTCTCTAACCCCTTTAAACATAGCTACACATTAGACACTTAACTCAATCTTTTAACCTATCACTACGTTTTCTCGTTATGCCCTAGATACGAATAAACTGATATTGTAAAACATTGCCTTCTCTGGTATTTGGAGAGGCAATAACATCAAGTGACAACCTTATGATGCTGAAAGAAAAGGACAAGAAGTGTGTGTGTGTCTGCGTGTTGTGTAAATACAGCTCTGCTCTAATTCATAGACTGGGGTGAAACCCTTCCCTCTAATTATTCTGCAGCTGTGAACGTGGAAGGATTTTCAAACTGCTGCAATTAATGGAGTGCTTGAATGGAGACTGATTAAAGGCGCCGGGGACTCAAATCCTCAGGGAAAATCTGCAATAATAACCCTGCTCTAAAGTCCATACAAAAACACTTATCTTCTAAAGTAACATTGTGACTGCATATACATTGAGAAATATGGGGTAATTATGGTTTATTCTTTCACATAACATCATTCAGTGTCACAATGCACCCTGCCAGATTCTTATTGTGAGCTTTTACACAATTAGCATCTTGTCACAAAATTATTACACACTTCACAAGCGGTTCTGTGCAGTAATCGATGTGATAATTGCTCAAGAAATATTTGCCTTTTATATTTGTTCTAATACTTTTTGCAGTGCTAGTGTAAGGTTCTAGAAGGTACGCGGGATGCAGTGACGAGTTAATGAGTTTTTTTTATCCCCCATCCACTGGAATTCTTTGCCCCAACACATCCGACTATCAACCACATTCGGATCCTTCAGACGGAATCTGAAAACCCACGTCATCAGGAAAGCCTACAGCCTGCACTGACACCGCTGCCTCCTCACCACTACCAGAGCTACCACCTCACCAACACCGGAGCTCCTGAAACCCCCCAACCTACTGTCTCCTTCCCCACCATCCTGTAGAATGTAAGCCCGCAAGGGCAGGGTCCTCTCTGTACCAGTCTGTAATTGTCAGTTTGCTTACTGTAAGTGATATCTGTAATTTGTATGTAACTCCTTGTCATGTACAGAATCATGGAATCAATGGTGCTATATAAATAATAATAATAATAATAATAATAATAATAGTGAGGAAAGAATGGTTGTAGATGACGAGGGAAAAGCTAACATATTAAACACCTTCTTCTCCACGGTATTCACGGTGGAAAATGAAATGCTAGGTGAAATCCCAAGAAACAATGAAAACCCTATATTAAGAGTCACCAATCTAACCCAAGAAGAGGTGCGAAACCGACTAAATAAGATTAAAATAGATAAATCTCCGGGTCCGGATGGCATACACCCACGAGTACTAAGAGAACTAAGTAATGTAATAGATAAACCATTATTTCTTATTTTTAGGGACTCTATAGCGACAGGGTCTGTTCCACAGGACTGGCGCATAGCAAATGTGGTGCCAATATTCAAAAAGGGCTCTAAAAGTGAACCTGGAAATTATAGGCCAGTAAGTCTAACCTCTATTGTTGATGTTATTCTGGATTATCTCAATGAGAATAACTGTTTAACTCCATATCAGCATGGGTTTATGAGAAATCGCTCCTGTCAAACCAATCTAATCAGTTTTTATGAAGAGGTAAGCTATAGACTGGACCACGGTGAGTCATTGGACGTGGTATATCTCGATTTTTCCAAAGCGTTTGATACCGTGCCGCACAAGAGGTTGGTACACAAAATGAGAATGCTTGGTCTGGGGGAAAATGTGTGTAAATGGGTTAGTAACTGGCTTAGTGATAGAAAGCAGAGGGTGGTTATAAATGGTATAGTCTCTAACTGGGTCGCTGTGGCCAGTGGGGTACCGCAGGGGTCAGTATTGGGACCTGTTCTCTTCAACATATTCATTAATGATCTGGTAGAAGGTTTACACAGTAAAATATCGATATTTGCAGATGATACAAAACTATGTAAAGCAGTTAATACAAGAGAAGATAGTATTCTGCTACAGATGGATCTGGATAAGTTGGAAACTTGGGCTGAAAGGTGGCAGATGAGGTTTAACAATGATAAATGTAAGGTTATACACATGGGAAGAGGGAATCAATATCACCATTACACACTGAACGGGAAACCACTGGGTAAATCTGACAGGGAGAAGGACTTGGGGATCCTAGTTAATGATAAACTTACCTGGAGCAGCCAGTGCCAGGCAGCAGCTGCCAAGGCAAACAGGATCATGGGGTGCATTAAAAGAGGTCTGGATACACATGATGAGAGCATTATACTGCCTCTGTACAAATCCCTAGTTAGACCGCACATGGAGTACTGTGTCCAGTTTTGGGCACCGGTGCTCAGGAAGGATATAATGGAACTAGAGAGAGTACAAAGGAGGGCAACAAAATTAATAAAGGGGATGGGAGAACTACAATACCCAGATAGATTAGCGAAATTAGGATTATTTAGTCTAGAAAAAAGACGACTGAGGGGCGATCTAATAACCATGTATAAGTATATAAGGGGACAATACAAATATCTCGCTGAGGATCTGTTTATACCAAGGAAGGTGACGGGCACAAGGGGGCATTTTTTGCGTCTGGAGGAGAGAAGGTTTTTCCACCAACATAGAAGAGGATTCTTTACTGTTAGGGCAGTGAGAATCTGGAATTGCTTGCCTGAGGAGGTGGTGATGGCGAACTCAGTCGAGGGGTTCAAGAGAGGCCTGGATGTCTTCCTGGAGCAGAACAATATTGTATCATACAATTATTAGGTTCTGTAGAAGGACGTAGATCTGGGGATTTATTATGATGGAATATAGGCTGAACTGGATGGACAAATGTCTTTTTTCGGCCTTACTAACTATGTTACTATGTTACTATGTAATATAGAGTTATTATAACAGTTAATACTCCACGCAGTGAGAGAGATAGTGAAGTAATATAGGTGAGCAAAGCATATACAATTATAAAGCAATAATATGGATTCAAATAACGGGTTAACTTATCAGTCTGTGGTTCCCGAACGGAGGAGGCTGGAAAATCCCACGATGGCGCCGTAGGTGATGTGAGAAGTCCCTGAACCCGGAGAAAGGTGAAGCACTGTCTCTTATCGGCAGCGACGTATCCCGGCCTTTCCACGTGTAGTCTTGTGGTCCTGGAACAAGGAACTGCTCGAGTTGTTGTCTGTGGCACCGCGATTGGTGAACAAAGTCCCAGAGAGGAGGCCACGGTCACGCTACTTGCTTCAGCGTGCACTGTCTGGAGGGTACTGTGTCGCAGCAGTCAGCGGTACAGTCCGGTTTATAATAGCAACGTCGAATGCAATAGGAGTAATGGACTCTGAAGGTACACAGTCTATATGCATGGAGGATGAAAAAGTGCAACGCAGGCCTGCTCGTTGGCGTCGGTCTGTGGAGAGGGAGTCAACCTTCTGATGTAACACATGCTGCCTTCCTGCCAAAGACCTCGTCTTGACGCGCCCCGTCCCTTTTATCTCATACCCCCCCCCCACTACAGTCAGGTGCAAAGGTCTCTACCAGTCAGAAAGTGCTTCCCCCGGCAACAATGGTGACAGCCCCGACAGTTCCGGCCCTGACACGAGAGAGATATTACTAGCCCAGGCTATCTCCCTACACTAATACGCAGTATACCAGGTCGAACTAGTCACATAGTTGCCCATAGTCCTGACTTTTCAAAAACAATCCTGGCCTTATCTGCCATGACTTGTATATAAAAGTGACTATTTTTGCTCTGGTTGGGGCATTCCTGGGGATCAACATCCATATTTGTCTAGCAGAGATGTTGGTCATTATTCTGTCTATGTATAAATGGTTGTTTATTGCCTTTAAAATGTTTTTACTTTTCAACTCAAGACTGACTTATTTCTTACCAGAACCCCCTTAACCTCTCTCCCCAATGGGTTATGGATACTGTCTTACCTGAAGATACATATAAGTATGTAAGCATTTCTATATACAGTATATATACGGTATATATATATATATATATATATATATATATATATATATATATATATATATAATATAAAATAATATTATTCCTTTCTCTGTGCCATTGCTAGAGATAAATACCTCTTCTTGAACACATGACTGGCTTTAAATTTCAGACTGACCCGTGTTCGTCCTCTCACGTCCTCTTCTAGGTGAATTCACATTAACTGTTCCTACTGATTGTAGGTGTATTGGTTTCATGATTCTATACGTTTGTTATAAATGTTTGAATTACATACTTGACTAAGCATTAGTATTCATTATTCATGAGATTGTGGTTCTGTTTTTGTTTGTTTTATAGAAAATCCTTGAAAACGGCCATAAAGGCCCAAACGTTGGGATACTTTTTTCTGTTTTGTTATATTTCGGCTCTGAATTCCCAAAATAAAACCTATTTTGCTTCATCAACAACGGACTGTGATAATTGGGTGCCAAAGGTTAGCTATTATTATTGACTTCTATTGACTTGCATATTTCCCTTGAAGCACCAACAGTTACTTTGGGAGAGCAGTATAAATCTCTGATTGAATTCTTGTTTACCTTTTATTGGTCAGAATACAAACCACAAGACTCAACAACACTATACTACGACAAGGGTACGACAAGGTGCTAACTATAGCAGTTGCACAGATTTTAAGGACAGAGGAGCCCAACACCTATGTGACAGGGTAAGTTTTAGATGTGTAGCTTAGGACCTTTAGCATCCCATTGAAGAATGACAGAGTGACTGATAGCAGATACAGCAAGGTTTACCTGGAACATCATTTATATAGTAGAAAACTTGCATGGTGGTTAAAGTTTCTTACTTCAAGCATAAACTTGATAGTTGCACTCAGAGTTGAAGGACAGAGCTTGGTAGTTTCTAATAGAAATAGGAAAAGTTTCATAATACAGTACTGACTATAACTCACTCTGGCCAATAATCTTATCTCCCATTAGTAGTTGTTGGGAAAGCAGGTTACTCTCACAATTCAGGGCATCTTAGTGAAAACCATGCCATAATACTGAATATCGCTAGTAAGTGGTCCAAAAACACATGCAATAGCTAGGGTCATTCATATTTTAGGAAGGAACACTGACTCCATCAAGTGTACCAGAAGTCTAGAACAAGTTCATGGCATTGGCGGCAATTCTCTACTGTGAATAACCGCCCTGTTAGATCTTCTGGGCACCACTCTTCTTGGCAAGTCTCCTCACTACTCTAACTCAGGACAGGAGCACATTAACAGCTTGCAATTCGATGTTCTGGCCCCACCTTACAAAAATCCTTACGGCACAATGCTTGGCTTCCACATGTTCTTATATTCTGACCCTGCCAACTTGCAATCACACCGGTACATGTTTTTCCACCTTAAATGCATCAAGTACAAAATTTAATATGGGTATATTTTTATTAAACACAGTATGAATAATGTTATGGACCTGGTATTTTTATAAAGGGCCATATCAAAGACATAATACACTTACTGCCTGTTTTTAAGAGGTCCCTATTTAAATCATATTGGTGTAATGCCACCATTAGAAGGTGCTAGATGGCACATGCCACAAGTATAACATAAAATGAGCTTTTGTCATGTCGTGCATAGATATCCGTTACTTCAATGGCAGTAATAATTCAGAAATACATTGTGTAGGAAGGGGGTCCAGGGTTTAGACCCCAATCAGAACCCCCTTTACACCTAATGATTTGTTGTTTTTATTTATTATTATTATTATTATTATTATTTTGTGATGTTGTGTTTGTTATCATTGTGCTAGGACATTAATGGTCCTGAACCAATAACTATGATATCACCTTGTCATCACCACATGATAAAAAAAAATTACATTCATCATGCAGGTGCCGGCAGTGGTGCCTCAGCTGTAGCATGACCGGATCTATAAGAACCATATTTTTATTTCATTTAGTATTATTAATTTCTTGAGAAAGAAAAAAAAGTCTTCCTCAAAATGGCACCAGCCACGCCTGCGCAGTAGCATAATCCGGAACATGATAGATGCTACTGCACAGGCGCCACCGTCGGCACCATTTTTCTAGAGGAAAAATGTATCTCCACCAAGATGGCGCTGACCGCGCCTGCACGGTAGCATCTATCGGCGATCAGCCGAATGAATGAAATTTTTTCCCAAACAATAAGATATAAAGTATATAAAATAGGGGCAGGACACTGAGGGATCAGTGACCTGTCTGAAGCCATACAGATGAATACCTAAGCAGACCACCACATGAAGCCTCCCACATGCCGTCCCGGAGCACGGGAACCTCATTAACTCAAAACTGAAAATAAAGATTAAACAAGAACCACACAACAGATTTTATCACCCAAGGTATCATTTTAATCAGTATAATGGCGCCGACCTGACACTGTCTGCAGGTTACTCAGCACAATCCTGGTGACAGGTTACCTTTAAGAACACCCATTTGCCATATTGACTGATTTAAACTGATATTTGTACAAGTGATCCAAGGGTGAGGGAGAGATAGCACGATTATAATGTCGCTTTCCAGCACTGTGGATTATACAAGATACATAAAATAAACATGTTCTACTCATGTCAGAAAAAAACCTTCTAATATCTTCTCACACTTAGCTACATAATTTTTGTCATTACTTTCTTGACGTGAATTCCATGACACCACAGGCTGCCTCGGAATACAAGAATCTCATTAACTGAAAACTACAAATAAAGATTAAACAAAAACCGCAAGACGGATTCCATCATCCAGGTATCATTGTAATCAGTATAATGGCGCCGATCTGACCCTGTCTGTAGGCTACTCAGCACAATCCTGCTGGCAGGTTTCCTTTCATAGTCTGTTTGGAAAGTGTGGGCTACAGTGAGCGGCAGAGAAGTATGCATTAAAGGGAATCTGTCAGCAAGTTTTTGCTATGTAATCTGAGGACACCATGAGGTAGGGGTTAAAACACTGAACTCAGCTGTGTGCTGTTGTTTACTTAGACTGCAGCTTTAATCACATTGTGATTGACATTGTTGTGACTAGCTGGCCTTGTGAGTCCTGGTTCGATTTCACCCCCTTTTGTGATAAGCACTTCACTGTCTATAGCTATGTACACTGAGAGCCTGGTGTGGGTGGGGTTAGGTGTGGTGTGGGCAGGGTTAGCTTTCTCAGCTCTGCTGTATCGCTAAATCTAAAAACTCTGATTGTGTCAGAACGGCTGCACCCAGTATACTGAGTGATACATCGTTGCCTTCAGGATCTATTTTCCTACATTATATTGTTCTCAGATGAAATAGCACAAAACTGCTGACAGATTCCCTTTAAGTAAAAATGATTTTAACTTCTCAGCTGCTCTCAATCAAAAAGTAATGGATCAAAACAATAGATAAGAGAGAGTGATCCAACTCTTCCAAGTTGAGGTAGACAGTGAATCCTCAGCTTGGTTGAAAACCCACTCATACTCAGTTGTAGCAATGGGAAAAGTGTTACACCCAACAGTGGCGCATGTGAGTTTGTGGACCCACTGTTCCACAGGGTCGGGTCTGCCTAGGAAGGGGCGTAGCTACGCGGCTACCAGGTGTTCACTGGAGCTCCCAATGGTGGAGACAGACTGGGCAGCAGGTAACCACCAGGTACCACTCCTAGGCAGAACCCGATACTGCAGCTGGTGAAGATCGTTAACATTGGTTAGGGCTATGTCCAGGCACACTGGTCTAGGATTGGCCACACCGGGACCAGGGAACTTCAGAAACAGCACACGGCCACTCCAGGACCAGGGGACTTTGGGAACAGGCCTGACCACTCCAGGACCAGGGAACAACGTTCAGGCGCTAGTCACACTAGGACCAGGGGATAAGGGTCAGGGCAGTGGCCACATCAGGAGCAGCAATTCAGGTTCAGCACACTGGTCGCATCAGGACCAGGGGACCTCACAACTGAACTGGTAGAACACCAACTACCTAAAGACTCAACTCATTGCTTGGTGACTCCCTACGGAACAGGAAGTCTTTTATACAAGATGCTTCCCAGCTATTGACTGGGAGACATCTTGCAGGTGAACTTATTATGCTAAATGCCTAACAGCAGCAGGCTAAGGGCATTCAACAAAATGAGCATGCTTCCCCTTTAAGAGTAGAGATGAGCGAACATCGTCGGCTCCCTCCATATTCAGCCAGCTATAGTGCTTACCGAAGAAGCTGCATCGGGAACCCGGATACTTGGAGCGCTCTCAATAATCAGCTTTTCGGCGCCGCTGCTGCATGTGTTGCATCTGTGTGACAGTCACACCACACAGGCTCTCCATGCATGTGCTGTGACTGTCACACAGCTGCAACACATGCAGCTGCGGTGCCGAACAGCTGGTTATCGGGAGCTCTCCAGGTATCTGGGTTCCCGATTCAGCTTCTTCGGGAAGTGCTATAGCTTGCCAAATAAGGAGGAGCTGACGATGTTCGCTCTTCTCTATTTAAGAGCAGGGAAGCATGAGTGTGCGCACTAGATCCACTGCCTGCAGTTGCGGCAAGCACACAACCAGGAAGCATGCCAAGGACCACATGGAAGGGTCGGGGCTGTGAGTAAGCCAGCATCCCTGCATGGAGGGAGAATGGGACACCATGCAAGGGCGCCGGCAATAGTGCTACAAAAATATGGGGATATCCAACTGTTTTTTGGATAAACAGAACATTCCCAGTATTATTGAAAAAATGTGAGACCTTTTCCAAAATGTTCTGTTTTTATTACATTCTACTAATAAAATTTTTTTAATTTTTTTTTATCCCAAAACAGCTGGATATTCCTACCTTTTTCAATGGATCAAGGCACCCTCCAAACTGCATATGTTGATTATTAACCTCTGACATAAAATTACAAAAGGATCTGTAGAAGATTCCTGCAAGGGCAAACACAGATGAAGTTTAATGTTAATATATGTAGAGTAATGAACTGCAAGGGGAGTAATCTTACTGCTGCATAGGGATTAAATGTAAATATATTAGAGATTGCAGAACATGAGAAGGACTTCGGTATTGAGGTTACAAGTAAGATGAGCAGCAGTACGCAATGAGAGTCAGCAGCTGCAAAAACA
Organism: Ranitomeya imitator; assembly: GCF_032444005.1. Classification (NCBI taxonomy): domain Eukaryota; kingdom Metazoa; phylum Chordata; class Amphibia; order Anura; family Dendrobatidae; genus Ranitomeya; species Ranitomeya imitator. Next base: position 81,050,103 of record NC_091288.1, on the reverse strand, counting down.
AACAAGATTTTAGAGAGTATAAAAAGATAATTAAAATCATGTGATCTCAATGTATTGTTACCCCTCTATAAATCCATTTTTTTGCTGTTTTTTGAATTTTTGGAGTAATTTTAAGTCCTCTTTTTGTGGTTTTTCTATTTAGTGATAGGACTCGCAAGCGTGAGGACCCTTGACGTGGTTTGCGATCTTGCATATCTTTGCCAACATATCGACTAATATCTCACATATTTTTGGTCTTGTAAACTGTGGTGTCTGTTCTCACGGGATGCATTTGATTAGCACTGGGCAGCCCGCCTGATCTAATAGCATGGGTGTCGCTAATAGGCTGTAAGCCAGATGCTGTGCATCTCCTGTATGTGAACAGCACCGCATACAAACCTCTGTTGTAGATTAATGTACCAAGCAACCACCCCCTCCATGGATTGGCAGGCTGAGATTGGTTGTCTCATCAGTATTTTTGCACCTGTGTTGCCGCCATCTTAACTACATGGGGCCACTGCATCCATGTGTTTGGGGGCCTGGGCAGGTAAACATCTCTGCCTTTTTTCTGCTGCCCTCTATAAATCCGTTGTAAGGCCGCAACTTGGATATGGGATCCAATTTTGGCTCTACATTTTAAAAAAGATATTTGGAATTTAGAGTCAGTTCAAAGGTGGAAAATCTATTATTACATTATAGGTATAAATACATATGTGGTCAATGCATTGCACTGGCACATGACATCACTTTCCAGGACTTTGCAAAGGGTAATGGAACATTTGTTACACGTGGAGAAAAGTCAATTCTGTCAGATAAATAAGAAAGGGTTCTCTACAGTTAGAGCACTCAGACATGTGGAATGCCCGACCATAAGAAGTAATGTCAGATGCTATAGCAGCATTTAAAAAATGTCTGGATACATTTTTAATAAAACATCACATTGTGAGTTATAAATAATCTATCAATAGAAAATGTATACTTTTGAGAAAGAAAATGCCTGAAATGCAATTCCCTATAATATTATTTTACAAGTAATTTCCTCTTTATTTTTTCCTTGTAAAATGCTAGTTATAAGCCCAATCTCTGGATCTAAAAAGTACAAAACCCTCCTGAAACACTTGCACGTTTAATCTGTAATCTGCATTTCTTATGGTGCCTAAGGGAAGCCATAACGATAAGTGTTGTGAATTCTGTGGTCAAGCTCCCTCCTGTGGTCATGAGTGGTACTTCGGCTGGTTCTGTCTATGAGCTTCCGCTGGTGGATTTGAGTGGGGCTGCGGCTTCTGAGTTTCCTTCCTCAGGTGACGAGGTTAAGTTGTTAGATGCTGCTCTATTTAACTCCACCTAGTTCTTTGTTCCTGGCCTCCAGTCAATGTTCCAGTATTGGTCTGGCTCTCTCCTGGATCGTTCTTGTGGCCTGTCTGCCCTGCATAAGCTAAGTTCTGCTTGTGTTACTTTTGTTTGCTATATTTTCTGTCCAGCTTGCTATATTTGTTTTTCTTGCTTGCTGGAAGCTCTGAGACGCAGAGGGAGCACCTCCGTACCGTTAGTCGGTGCGGAGGGTCTTTTTGCCCCCTCTGCGTGGTTGTTTGTAGGTTTTTGTGCTGACCGCAAGGCTATCTTTCCTATCCTCGGTCTATTCAGTAAGTCGGGCCTCACTTTGCTAAAATCTATTTCATCTCTGTGTTTGTATTTTCATCTTAACTCACAGTCATTATATGTGGGGGGCTGCCTTTTCCTTTGGGGAATTTCTCTGAGGCAAGGTAGGCTTATTTTTCTATCTTCAGGGCTAGTTAGTTTCTCAGGCTGTGCCGAGTTGCATAGGGAGCGTTAGGCGCAATCCACGGCTACCTCTAGAGTGGTATGATAGGATTAGGGATTGCAATCAGCAGAGTTCCCACGTCTCAGAGCTCGTCCTATGTTAGTAACTATCAGGTCACTTTGTGTTCTCTTAACCACTAGGTCCATTGTGGTTCTGAATCACCTGTTCATAACAGATAAGGTGAATTTCCAATAATGAAAGGGTTAATACCTGAGCCCGGCATCAGTAATAGCCCCTGTAGTAACCATGACAAGTGTTAAAAGGTCATAAACATGTGCGATAAACAAGATTCCATAACAGAAGGGCGTGCTGCCACGATCAGCGCCATTACTGATGCGCCTGAGGACGTTGAGCTTAACCACCCCGTGTAATATGCCGACATTGGTGTAATTTGTAGGTTCTAGCAGGGAAAGGGGATGTCTTCTTTAGACATGTCCAGAGCATGGAAAAGTAACAGAGCATAGGGGTCCCCAGACCAGGATCCCCTTCTGTTACCCTCTACAAAGAGCTGCTCTCCTTTAGGAGTTCATGGACAGACCTATGACTTTCATGGGTGCTGTGTTGGGATGGGAAGGAGGATGGGTGGAGGTGGTATTTATACTATAAGGGGTTGTTCATATTGACCAATCCTTGTAACCGAGTGTCAAAATTCTTGAGACTTGGACCTGGATCTGTAAGGGAGAAATGATTCCTCCACCTGGGAATCAGATTAGGCAAATTGGGTCTAGCCACCGATGTGGTGACAGATATCGCAGCCGGATTACTCCCACATCTGGTTTATCACATTTATAGTCTATATTTGTTATGTCATTCTCTTTAAATCTGGTAAAATATAAAAATTGTCAAATTCTGCCAGTCCATCTGTTATATCACACTAACTCTCTAAGCCAAAGGGAAGGACGATTCTCCAGCCATAGTTCCCTAGAGGTTTCCTCCACAGGGGTTTTTCCTCTCCTGAGTGCTGGAGGGTGACTTTTTGTGAGTCGGGGCTTGTGCTATTTTCGGTGTCATGTAAATTTAAATAAAGTTGAGAATGTTTGACACCTAATTGCAACACTTCATGTATTTATTTTGTGCTTCTATCTGATTCAGTTTGTTTGGAAGTCGGGGTCCATCACACATCACTGAGTTTGACGTCTGGACATTTGCCAGCTGCAGTTTTACCCCAGGGGTTGCCCCTACTCTCGGGAGTATGATGGATCAGAGAAGACAAGCATTACAGCACAGCACATGCGAGTGTGCACTCATCCTCAGAATAATGACGGACTTATATTACAGGATTTCAAGCAGCTTCCTCGCCTCATTCACACAGTGAGTATTTCGGCAGTAATTTACATTATATTTGTCCTCTAAAAACCAGAGAGGAACAAACAGAGAAAAATAATGATGGAATCACAGTCACCTCTTCTGTGTTTTCAATTCACTCCTGGCGTCTGATATAAAAAAAGATGCAAAATATCGCCATGTAAAAGTGCCCTAAATCTGTAGTGACTGATTTGACAGTTTCAGTTGCAGTTAAAGCAGCAGAGGTTGGAAGTGTTAAAGGAGTTTCAAAAACCTCTGTCACCCGATCAGGGTTGCCACTAGGAATTTCAGGGCCACATAGTGGCAAAATTTTTCGAGCCGCCTGGAGACTACGCCCAGGCTCCACCCCAGCTCTGCCTCTACCCTTTGAACTTTCGACAGTCCCACCGCCTACTCTTGGGAAAGCTCCACTTCTGCACTACATCCTCACCAATCACACATTCACGTTTTCCATAGATTTCCATAGAACACCAGATCACATACAAAGCCAGCAGGTTCTGTTTTGGCCAAAAGATTTCTTAAGCCGCCACTACAACAAGGTAGACTCTAGTAGACTTTTGGCAGAGCCCTACTATAACCTATTAAACATTTGTTAAAATATCCTGTACTATTTTTTAGGTATGGTTCTATTTATTTTTCTTTAAGGGAATGAGTCACATACATTTTTTACCATGAGTGCCATTATACACAGGAGCTCTGTACATGGTATACAGTGTATAGTGTCAGTGTACAGGTAATACAGTGATTACCGGTGACATTATACACAGGAGCTCTCTATATAGTGTCAGTGTACAGGTAATACAGGGATCCCCAGTGACTTTATACGCAGGAGGCCTGTATATAGTGTCAGTATACAGGTAATACAGTGATTATCAGTGACATTATACACAGGAGCTCTGTGTATAGAGTCAGTGAACAGGTAATCCAATGATTACCAATTACATTATTCACAGGACCTCTGTATATAGTGTCAGTCTACAGGTAATACAATTATCACCAATGACATTATGCACAAGAGCTCTGTATATAATACAGTGGGGCAAAAAAGTATTTAGTCAGTCAGCAATAGTGCAAGTTCCACCACTTAAAAAGATGAGAGGCGTCTGTAATTTACATCATAGGTAGACCTCAACTATGGGAGACAAACTGAGAAAAAAAAATCCAGAAAATCACATTGTCTGTTTTTTTAACAATTTATTTGCATATTATGGTGGAAAATAAGTATTTGGTCAGAAACAAACAATCAAGATTTCTGGCTCTCACAGACCTGTAACTTCTTCTTTAAGAGTCTCCTCTTTCCTCCACTCATTACCTGTAGTAATGGCACCTGTTTAAACTTGTTATCAGTATAAAAAGACACCTGTGCACACCCTCAAACAGTCTGACTCCAAACTCCACTATGGTGAAGACCAAAGAGCTGTCAAAGGACACCAGAAACAAAATTGTAGCCCTGCACCAGGCTGGGAAGACTGAATCTGCAATAGCCAACCAGCTTGGAGTGAAGAAATCAACAGTGGGAGCAATAATTAGAAAATGGAAGACATACAAGACCACTGATAATCTCCCTCGATCTGGGGCTCCACGCAAAATCCCACCCCGTGGGGTCAGAATGATCACAAGAACGGTGAGCAAAAATCCCAGAACCACGCGGGGGGACCGAGTGAATGAACTGCAGAGAGCTGGGACCAATGTAACAAGGCCTACCATAAGTAACACACTACGCCACCATGGACTCAGATCCTGCAGTGCCAGACGTGTCCCACTGCTTAAGCCAGTACATGTCCGGGCCCGTCTGAAGTTTGCTAGAGAGCATTTGGATGATCCAGAGGAGTTTTGGGAGAATGTCCTATGGTCTGATGAAACCAAACTGGAACTGTTTGGTAGAAGCACAACTTGTCGTGTTTGGAGGAAAAAGAATACTGAGTTGCATCCATCAAACACCATACCTACTGTAAAGCATGGTGGTGGAAACATCATGCTTTGGGGCTGTTTCTCTGCAAAGGGGCCAGGACGACTGATCCGGGTACATGAAAGAATGAATGGGGCCATGTATCGTGAGATTTTGAGTGCAAACCTCCTTCCATCAGCAAGGGCATTGAAGATGAAACGTGGCTGGGTCTTTCAACATGACAATGATCCAAAGCACAACGCCAGGGCAACGAAGGAGTGGCTTTGTAAGAAGCATTTCAAGGTCCTGGAGTGGCCTAGCCAGTCTCCAGATCTCAACCCTATAGAAAACTTTTGGAGGGAGTTGAAAGTCCGTGTTGCCAAGCGAAAAGCCAAAAACATCACTGCTCTAGAGGAGATCTGCATGGAGGAATGGGCCAACATACCAACAACAGTGTGTGGCAACCTTGTGAAGACTTACAGAAAACGTTTGACCTCTGTCATTGCCAACAAAGGATATATTACAAAGTATTGAGATGAAATTTTGTTTCTGACCAAATACTTATTTTCCACCATAATATGCAAATAAATTGTTAAAAAAACAGACAATGTGATTTTCTGGATTTTTTTTTCTCAGTTTGTCTCCCATAGTTGAGGTCTACCTATGATGTAAATTACAGACGCCTCTCATCTTTTTAAGTGGTGGAACTTGCACTATTGCTGACTGACTAAATACTTTTTTGCCCCACTGTATATGGTGTACAGGTAATACAGTGATCACCAGTTACAATATACATAGGAACTGTGTATATAGCGTCAGTTTACAGGTAATACAGGGATCTCCAGTGACACTGTACACAGGAGCTCTGTATACAGTGTCAGTAGTCAGTATATGGGTAATACAGGGATCACTAGTTACATTATACACAGGACCTCTGTATATAGTATACAGTGTTTAGTTTTAGCGTACAGGTAACACACTGATTCACCAATGATGTCTCAAATTGAAGTCCTTCATCTTACTCCAGCACCAAACGGCATCACTTGTCTCTGCAAAAAATAACACAGTAAGGCTACGTTCACATTAGCGTTTTGCGTGTTTGCGTCGGGTTTGAATCGGGTGACGCAGCGGCGACGCATGCGTCATGCGCCCCTATATTTAACATGGGGGACGCATGCGTTTTTGTGTGATGCGTTGTGCGACGCATGCGTTTTTTTTGCCGCAAGCGTCAGGCCAAGAAAACGCAACAAGTTGCATTTTTCTTGCGTCCAAATTTCGGCAAAAAACGACGCATGCGTCGCAAAACGCAGCGTTTTTGCGTGCGTTTTGATGCGTTTTCATTTGCATTGTGCGTTGCGTCGCCGACGCAGCGGCGCACAACGCAGATGTGAACGTAGCCTTATCTAGAGCACATTCCCCAATTTTTTCCCCATCTTCTATACAACACCAGATGAAGAAAAAAAGCGACAATGTCACCCTTCAATGTAACAGGACCTCTCACCCCCTCTGAAAACAGTATCCTCAAAAATAAAATAAATCACAGCAGTAATAATATCTTGTAACTAGCCCCTACAGTAATAATGTCCTATATCCTACTCCCATACAGTTGTGCACAAAAGTTTACATGCCCAGGCAGAATTTTTGCTTTCTTGGCCTTTTTTCAGAGAATATGAATGATAACAGCAAAACTTTTTCTCCACTCATGGTTAGTGGTTGGGTGAAGCCATTTATTGTCAAACTACTGTGTTTTCTCTTTTTAAATCATAATGGACACTGGAGATCATGTCTTGCAAGATGGAAGCAGCAGATCAGAGGAAGGAACTGCTGGACAGAACAGAGGACAAGCTTTTCATCTAGCACATCCTCCCACACACCAGGAAAAATTCTCACTAGCTGGACTGGGGGAAAGTTCCTGCACTAATGTGCTGCTGCTCTTCAGTGTGTAGAAGCTACGTATCTCAGGCTGCTCCTGCACGGCTGGTTGACCCTAGGTAATGATCATGCTGAGGCATTGTTTCCTCTTTCATCTTTCACGTGCATAATGTGAATGTGAAGAAACAGAGGTCATGTGGGACTCATGGGAGAAGGGGTGTAATGTCGATCCCTGCCCAGCAGAAAATACCAACAAAAGAGATGTGGGAAAAATCAGCGTGAAATAGGGTCTTATCTGGTGGATATTACAAATAATTGCTCAGCTCCTACTAACCTGATATATCCAATAATACAGCGAAAATCATCAGGGAGATGTTAGCTGCCACAGATCCACGGGTCAGCAAGTGACCATATAAAACTTTAGAATGAAAGGAAAATTGTGGATATTACCCTTGCTGCTGAATAAAATTCCAATCCAAACTAAATAAGTGAAAGATGGTGGTTTATTCTACGCGTTTTGAAGTATTCAATTACTGTATTTTCTGGCGTATAAGACGACTGGGCGTATAAGACGACCCCCAACTTTTCCATATAAAATATGGAATTTGGGATATGCCCGCCGTATAATTGTCCCAAAAGTCGGGGGTCGTCTTATACGCCAGGTATGGCGTGTGCAGGGAGCGATCCTGCATTTCGGTGTGTGGTTCCCAGGGTCTGGAGGAGAGGAGACTCTCCTTCACACCCTGGGATCCATATTCATGTAAAAAATAAAGAATACAAATAAAAAACATGGATATACTCACCCTCGGACGGGCCCTGGATCACAGCGCTGTCATGTGACCGTGACGTCATTGAAGGTCCTTCACTCACCGCATTCTCAAGAACGGAGGGAGACGCTAGCAGCGCTGTGAGCCAGGGCCCGTCCGAGGGTGAGTATATCCATGTTTTTTATTTTTATTCTTTATTTTTTTACATGAATACGGATCCCAGGGCCTGAAGGAGAGTCTCCTCTCCTCCAGACCCTGGGAACCACACACCGAAATGCAGGATCGCTCCCTGCACACGCCATACCTGGCGTATAAGACGACCCCCGACTTTTGGGACAATTTTTAGGGGTCAAAAAGTTGTCTTATACGCCGGAAAATACGGTACTTCTTCATCAGGAAATCACCACTTGTATACAGAAAACAGAAAAAGGTTGCTGCTCAAACACTGTAGATCAGATTTTGAAAAAACAGTGCCAGTGAAGCCACATGACAAACAATGTCAAAGTTCAAAGGGTTAACACACGGTGCGGCGCACGATATATAAAAAATCTGTAGGATGAAAATTTATGTTAATAAATGGACATCATAAATAATATTTTTGTATTTTACAGCTATAAAACCAGAAGCACAAATAAAAAAGAAAAAAAAGAGAGAATGGAGAGAGAGAGAGAAAAAGTGTTTTGGCAATACTGGAGGAGAACCCACGCTGAAAAAAACAAGGATGGAAATCCCCACAGCTTGTCTTACCTGTTGAGCTAATTTCACCGATGGACAAGAAAAGAAGAAGAAGAAGAAAGAAGAATGATCAAGGAAAGTTATTTATATATAAACATGATTTATTAAAAAAGTATAAAATAAAATAAAAAATGAATAATTTAAAAAGGTTAAAAAATGGAATAATAATTGTAATAAAATTTTAATTTATCAATTTTACAATTAATAAAATTATGAATAAAATTACTGGGCTGTCCGACTCTTGGTTTTCAGAAACATTGGGTTGTCATTATGATTTAAAAAGAGAAATCACAGTAGTTAGACAATAAATGGCTTCACCCAACCACTAACCATGAGTGTAGAAAAAGTTTTGGTGTTATCATTCATATTTTCTGAAAAAAGGCCAAGAAAGCAAAAATTCTGCAGGGAATGTAAACTTTTGAGCACACCTGTGTCACTTATCTTACACTATTTGCTATGCATTACATTTTCCTATTATCAACACACATCATACTTATAATGCTTACCAAAACCTGTCCTACCCCGTGGGAACATGCATGAAATATTCTTTTAATTTTTCGAAAGCCCTGATAGCCCTAAAATCTTGAGATTCGCCCTTTTACGTGTAAGGTCAATGAGAGGTTTTGCAATCTGAGAAAAACCCTTGATACATTTCCTACAATAGTTGGCGAATCTCAGAAAACATTGCAAAGCTTTAAGATCTTGAGGTTGAACCCAATCAATTATGGCCTGGGCCCACTTTCCCAGGGTCCGTCTTAAACCCTTCTACTGACAAAATTAACCCCAAGAATGAAATTTTCTGAACAGAAAAAAAACACATTTTTCAAATTTCACAAAGAGTTCTTCCTCAACCTTCAAAATACAATATGGACATGTTCCTGGTGAAAGTCCAAATGAGAAAATTAGAATATCATCTGGATAAATCACAATATATCTTCCAATGCAATCAGTGAAAATATAATTTGTAAAATTTGGAAAAACAGCAGGTACATTGGGTAATCCAATCAGCATGACAAGATTTTCAAATAGACCCTCAGACGTTAAGAACGCTGTCTTCCACTCATCCTTGGAGAAGCGTATCAAATTGTAAGCCCCTCTAAGATCAAGTTTGGAAAACACTCTGGTCCTCAGAAGCTGATTATGTAGGTCAAGGATGAGAGGCAGTGGGTAATTATTTTTAACTGTGATTTTGTTTAGTTCTTGGAATTCGAGGCAAAGACGGAGACCCCCATTTTTCTTGTTTACAAAGAACAATCTGGCAGCTACAGGGGAGGTGGAAGGACGGATATGAGCCTTCTGTAACTTTTGTTAACATATTCTTTCATGGCCCAGACAAAGTTTTTGGGATTTCAACTTTTTAGGCCCAGACAAATTGTAAAGGTGTGCTTTAGATAATTTGGCATTAGGGACAAGATTAATAGCACAATCATAAGGGTTATGGGGAGGTAGTATCTTCTCTTTTTCCAAGAACACATCTCCAAAGTCTTTCAGGTACCCCGGCTGACCCGTCAGACTAGTGGAGCATATTGGTACAGATTTCAGACATTTCTTGTAACAATTGGGCCTCCATTTAGCAATCTCCTTTTGACATCAATCAATAACTGGATTGTGAATATGCAACCATGTATATGCCCTAGAATCAACCCAGCAGGTAAACTATCCAAAACAAAACAAGAGATGAATTCAGAGTGGAGTGCTCCCACGTGGAGCGTGAAATCCACCGTTACCCTCTTGACTAAATTCTGCGCTGTGTCCTGTCAAGGGCGAAAATTTGAATTTCTAAATTTATTGTCCCTAATCCTAACATCAGAACAAGTCTAGAATCAATGAAGTTAGCAGCAGACCCACAGTCAATGAGCATCAATGTTTATAATTTCTGGCTCTTGAAGGATAACTCCACATTTATCAGTACTTTATTCAGATGAAGAAAAAGGTACCTGGGAGTCTGGGTGACCTCCTGGGCTGTTACCCAGACTCAAAAGTTCTCCCGATGGTTTGACAAGTTGGGTAGTTCTTGAGAAAATGTCCAGAGAGACCACAGTACAGACAGAGTCCAAGATCTTGCCTACATTGTTTTCTCCATAACATGAAGACTGGCAACTCTAACTTCCAGTGGCTCTACCTTCGGTAAATGCACCTGCTCTCATGGATCCTGCAGTCCATTTGTATGGGGCCTTGATCATGGCTCCCCGAGAGAACAAGGTGCATTTTGAAGAACCAGAGCATCCTTAAGAATTTTGGAAAGGCCTTTGTGGAACTGGCACCTAAGAACTTCATCATTCCACAGAACTTCAGTGGACCACTGCTAGAACTCAGTGCAGTAGTCCTCTGCTGTGCGACCCCCCTGTGCTAGGTTCATGATCTTAGCCTCTGCGACCTGGATCCTGTTGGGTTCATCTTAGATGAGACCTAAACTGTCAAACAAGGCGTCAACCAAAGACCATTCTGGTGCTTGTGGGGACAAACAAAATGCCCAGATCTGAGGGCCCCCTTGCAGTAGGGACATGATTATTCCCACTCACTGGAACTCATCCCATGACAACAGGGAATGCAGGGTAAAAAATGACCTCCAGCTCTCACTGAATACCCTAAAAACTGGTCTTTCTCTCCCAAAAATGTATCAGCGAGGGCCATTACTGGTTCAGGAGGTACTGAACATACACCCACTGACATCACACCCACTGGCCAGCAGTAAAGGACTATAGGAAGTATTCATAAAATTAATTCGCTCACCCTGCAACTGATATTCTGATGACTCCAGACTCTGGCATTCTTCATGTTTGAAACTGTTTGTGGAAGAAAGAGTATAAGTACCGTATAAAACATATTTTAATCTTTATTTAGTAAATATTAAAAAAAGAAACCATGTAGAATATACAAATGTAATATCAGAGGCTGAAATGCCATATATTAGTCGTAGGAGAGCATGATACTTATTTTGCCCTGTTTAAAATCCTATTACATGTCCATAATACTGGAATACGTGTAGATTGAACACTAATCTAAGTACAAAAAAGTGCATATAGTATAAAGTGCCGCTTCATAGGGTGCATGTACAGTACAATATAATAATGGTAGTAGGACATACATAATAGGACAGGGTATAGTAAAGGTGCTCCCGCCGCCCCATCGCACATTTCATGTGGTCACTTCCTCACACGCCAGTTAAAATCTTTCAATGTATTGTATGTTATCCATAAAGTTTATTACCATGGCTCACTGTCTGGTACAGTCATCAATACCATCTTGGCTCACTTTTTCTTGCTCACTGAGGTTAGTGATATCATATCCATCTGTGTATGGCACAAAAAATATTGAAAAGATACGTCATAACGAGATACGCCAGTATTATTATAGAAATTTTTATCGATTAACTTTTACTTTCCTGCCTTCCAAAGCAAAAGGAAGATTTCTTACCCAATGTATCATGTGTCATTCAAGGGCAGAGACCCTCCTTTATAGTTGGTTGTGTTGATTTCTTACAAAAAGTAACATCCTTAAAAATGTATTGTGTCCTATAGTTTTCCTACAAAATGTAAACTACACGAATTTACAATAGTTTTACAAATATCTTCTTCACCATTGATGACTAAGATTTGTGCCCTATATATTAAATTCTTGGTTTTCAATTTCTTTTAGATCGTAAAACTAAATCTTTATTCCATAGAAAGTGTGAATTGGGTAAGGGAGATGTTTTATAATACGTGGTTTTATCCATTTCTGTTCCAGGAGTCAGATTATACATCTTTACATAGTATTCAGTCTAATTGGAAAGGTGTTTTTTTTAACATAAGCTCTGAGATCCAAACATTACTCATGTGGAAACAGACATCTTTGGCTTATCTAGACCTTTACTTGTTCCCCAGTCCCCTGCGGTTTGATTATTAAATACACGAAACATTTAGAATATGCAGAAACCTTAATTACAGCTGGCTGTGCGCTTGGACTACTTCCAGAGTTTGATTAATAATTGTAAGTTACATTATGGAGAGGCAAAGCAAGGGATCTGGAAGGTGGTCATTGAGGGGGCAAAATCCTCAAACTTGGCAATGTTCCTAGGATAATATAAACGTGTCTTTGAAACTAAAGCCAAATGATGCTCTGAGCCTATCTTTATCATGTAGCCAAATTATTTTACACACATTTTGCAGTTATTTGTGTGAGCCCTGCACACAGCACATAGCAGAGACTTGTCTATTTTCATAAATACTTGTTTTCTCCATGAAAGATCAATTCCGGAACATCTTTTCTTACATTGTGCCATTCCACTCTTATTCGTCCTAGAAATGTATGAATTAACTGGCAAATGAGTGTAAGCATTTCTGTTGTCAAATAGGTGTGTCCCTACATAGTCTATTGCTGTCAGCAGGATTTGGACAATACCAAAGTAAGAACATGTGAGCAGGTTGCGGGATGCAGTAACAGATCGGAGGCAGAGCAAGGGTTAACAAGTTTAATAACAGGGGAATATTCCATGCAGGGAGGCAATGGGTTAAACAGGGGAACAAACGGTTCAATTTGCAAAAGATATGCAGAGTTCAAAAAGAAAGGATCAGTTAACGCCAGTTCTTGTGAAACACTTGTATCAGAAGTTCCACAAACTGTGACTCCTACTGGGAAGTCAATGGCAGCAGCAACGGCTGACGCGGTTTCTTTTCCTCTGGGGTCCTATGGGCATCACTGCCCCGTCTTCTGGCAGCAGCAGTCGGTCTCCGGTACCTTCCGCTGAGCCTAGTCCATGTACTGCAGTGGCTGACAAGGGTACGGGCCGCAGTCCTATACGAGCGCAATGTGGCTCTGCAAATATACACAGCTGAAGTCAGGGTCTCCTGTGAGCGGGAAAGTATGAGCTGGTAAGGTGGGTTGCGCAAGTCTATCCAGTACTCGGTTCTCTCTTTGCGGCACGTGCGCTGTACTCACGGTCATAAAGCTCACGGCACCTTGATCTCTGTCAGCTACTGGGAGCACTGCACTCTTCTCTCTATGCTGCGCGCTGCACTCTTCTCTTTATGATGCGCGCTGCCTGTTCCTACTGAGACTGAAACACTGACAACCACTGGCGCACTGCTTCTCCGGCGGGGTGGCAGCACGATCATAGTACTCACTTGCCCGGAACGTTTCACACCTCACTTTGTGGTGACCAAAGGGCACCCTACACGTCTCTCCTCACAGTCTCTGTAAGTGGCAGCAGAGATAATAAAGCGTGGGCCTGCGCTGTACAGATGCTCTGTGGTCGCAGCACTCACTGGTCCCTGCTGCGCATTAACTGCTCTTGCCAAGTCTTCCTCTGAGATGCTGCTAGGTCCACGGCTCTCCTCAGTGCAGCGGTCCCTCTCTCTGGACTGCTGCAGAATGGCCAGCTTCTGTCCTGGCAGCGGTCTCTCTGTAGATGGTGGGGTCCTGTTGCAGCGCCGGTGCTCAGTGGGGAGGGGAAGCGGAGCGCGCCGCTCGCCTGACTGCGCACTGCCTTAAGTTCGCTCCAAACTGCTCTGCTGCTCGCACTTTCTCCTTTTATTCCCCCCCACTGTCAGGAGGAAGGTCCTGCTCACTATTGCTTGCCACCAGATCAGGAGATGCACCCTTTTCAGTTCCTGACCCAGCACGCAGGTACAATACAGAATCTCAGATACAGATATCATAATATGAAGAAAATGTAATCCTGGGTTTGTCAACCAGGATTAATGTGGGTATGTACCCAATAGCATCAATACACAGAGAAATATGGAGCATATCAACCACCAAACACTTGAGTAATAATAAAAAATTAGAAGTTTAATAGCAATAATAAATAATGACAAACAGTAAATCACATAAAACACAAAGCACACCAGAGCTATCTGAGTACAGATCAGAGTGCACCAAAAAAATGGTGTTACATCACGGACATAAGGGCCATAGTATAGCCAATCGTATAATCAGAAAACCCCACTAAATTATGTACAATTACAATGTCAGAATTTTTTTTTGGTATCACTAAGGGGTAATAAAAACCATATTGCCACATAGGTAGCCCTAGATACAATATCATAGCATCTCTTTTTAAGTAAAGTCAGTGACTGCTCAAGCACCCTATCTACATAGCAAAAAAAGGCAGAGTAATCCCTTAGTGGCTCTTACCCATGTCTATGTCCATGTCTTTAAATGAAAGCACACGCCCCAACACGCGTTTTACTTCCGCTTCCTCAGGGACCCTGCCTGGCTCTGCAAGAGTGGCGTGATCTCCTCGAGTGAGCAGTCCACCAAGTCGTCATATTCATGAACCATAAAAACCTAGCCTACCTCCAGTCTGCACAGAGGCTGAGTCCATGCCAGGCCAGGTGTTCCTTGTTCTTTGCTCGATTCGACTTCGTTCTTCACTTCCGCCCTGTCAGCAAGAATATCAAGGCTGATGCACTCTCTAGGGCCTTTCTGCCTTCCAACTTGGAGGAAGAGCCTGAACACATCATCGAGCCATCCAGGATGGTGTCAGTAGCCTCAATCAATCTGTCTCAGGTTACTCCTGGAAAGACTTTGGTATCCACTGAGGAGGAATTCTCTAAAGTATGGAGAGACACCAAGACCACTCTAGAGAAGGCATCGCAGCATTTGAAGAAACATGCTGACAAGAGACACCTGGATGCTCCAACCTTTCAGCCTGGAGATAAAGTGTGGCTCTCCTCCAAGTACATCCATATGAAGATGACATCCTACAAATTGGAACCTTGCTTCATTGGTCCCTTTGAGGTCTTAAAGCAAATTAATGCAGTATCTTACAAATTGAAATTGCCTGCTTCTTTGCATGTGCCTAATTCCTTTCATGTTTCCCTCCTCAAACCGTTAATCTTCAGCTCTTTCTTTAAGGACCTGGGTACCACTCCCGATCCTGTCAGTGAGGAGGAAGTCTTTGAGATAGAGAATATTTTGGCCACCAAAAGGGTAAGAGGAAAGATCTTTTTCTTAGTAGATTGGAAAGGCTTCGGTCCTGAGGAGAGGTTGTGAGAGCCCAAAGAGAATATCCATGCCCCTCTCCTACTGAAGAGATTTTTTGCAGGCTTGAAGAAAAGGGGCATACAGGGGGCACTGTAGCACCATCACCCTAGCTCAGGTCCGGTTCCTGCTCCCGGTCCGCTCCCCGCTACCTGTCGGAGGTCTTCTCCGGGGTTTCCGGCTCTGGTCCCATGTGTCCTTCCCCTGCTGCTGCTTCCTGGAGCACGGCCCGAAAGTCTCCGGGCACTGCTCTGAGGGCTCGCGCGCACGCACTCCCGGTCTCTTAAAGAGACAGCATGCCTTTTTCAAAAAAGGGTCAGAACCAGTGTCTGAGTAACTGGTATTATTTCAGGCACCTCTGCCCTAGGGGAGGTGCCTGAGCAACAAGTGCTTCCTGTTGCTATTTCCAGGTTCCCCATACCTTGGTGTCTGTATTCCGCCAGTATCCTGCTAATTCTGTTTGTCTCCTCAGTGTGCCAGCCGTGCCTCCCTACGCCTTCTAGGTCATCGCCAGTACTTCCTGCACCAGTTCTTACCTGCTCCAGGCTGCTACCTGACTCTTCTGCCTGCCGTCTGCTGAGAGCTTCGCTACCCGCAATACCTGCCACTTCACCTGTTCTGCTGGGTAAGCTTCCACTTGTTCGGGGTCTAACTAAAGGTAGCACCTGCGTCCCTCGGGCATTCCAATCCGACCTTGTTTGAGGGGTCTTATTATGGGTGTCTTGGGCTCGCATAGTCACGCCCCCTTCGGAGCCCCCCGGACAGTGGTCCCGTGGTTCCACAAAATTGCAATAAACGAATGTACACTGCAATATCTGTGCCTCCGTTTCCATTCGTTACATCCGTTTCCATCTTCCCCTATTATAAATAATTTAAAATTAACCTGTCACCAGGTTTGGCTGATACGAGTTACGGCCACCTCTTTTCAGGCATTACATACAGCATTCTACAATGATGTAGATAAGCTGCCAATCCGACCTGTAAGAGAAGAAAAATAACTTTTATTATACTCACACCGGGGGGAGGGGGGGAGGGGAGGGCAGGGGGTGTGTAGAGTATTTTTCACCAACTGAGATTGCTTTTTGCTGGGAATGATTACTTTTTTTGTATAACATTTTTGGGAAAATACTACATTTTTGGAATTTCAATTTTTTTAATTACACAAAATTTACGGAATGAATTAAATAAGTTTATGTGGTAAGGTTGGAATTCTGATGATATTGAATATGTTTATTTTAAAAAAATAAATAATATATATTTAATTATATAATAATTGTAGCTGAATCAGCCTAATTTCATTGTTTACTAGTAACTAAATTCTGATTTTCTTTTGAAATACACATGTACAGTGCCTTGCGAAAGTATTCGGTCCCCTGGAACTTTTCAACGTTTTCCCACATATCATGCTTCTAACATAAAGATACCAAATGTAAATTTTTGGTGAAGAATCAACAATAAGTGGAACACAATTGTGAAGTTTCAAAAACTGAAAAGTGGGGCGTGCAATATTATTCGGCCCCTTTAACTTAATACTTTGTTGCGCCGCCTTTTGCTGCGATTACAGCTGCAAGTCGCTTGGGGTATGTCTCTATCAGTTTTGTACATCGAGAGACTGAAATTCTTGCCCATTCTTCCTTGGCAAACAGCTCAACCTCAAGCTCAGTGAGGTTTGATGCAGATCGTTTGTGAACAGCAGTTTTCAGTTCTTTCCACAGATTCTCGATTTGATTCAGGTCTGGACTTTGACTTGGCCATTCTAACACTTTATTTGTGAACCATCCCATTGTAGATTTTGCTTTATGTTTGAGATCATTGTCTTGTTGGAAGACAAATCTCCGTCCCAGTCTCAGGTCTTTTGCAGACTCCAACAGTTTTTCTTCAAGGATGGTCCTGTATTTGGCACCTATTAGAAACACAGGAGAGTGTTAGAGATATCCCTTGCACAGCAAAGCACTACGAGCGATACATCTCCTACTGAACGAGCGCCTGTCACTGGCCGGGGCAGTGCGCTCAGAACTTCATTACAAGAAGACTGTCTAGGAAAAAGGAGCTACCGTATATACTCGAGTATAAGCCGACCCGAGTATAAGCCGACCCCCCTAATTTTGCCACAAAAAACTGGGAAAACTTATTGACTCGAGTATAAGCCTAGGGTGGAAATGCAGCATTTACCGGTGAATTTCAAAAATAAAAATAGATCATTATTTCCCCATAGCTGTGCCATATAGTGCTCTGCACCGTTCATATTTCCCCATAGGTGTGAACCATATAGTGCTCTGCACCGTTCATTGTGCCCCCTAGCTGTGCCATATACGGTGCTCTGCACCGTTCATTGTGCCCCATAGATGTGCCATATACGGTGCTCTGCACCGTTCACTGTGCCCCATAGCTGTGCCATATACGGTGCTCTGCACCGTTCACTGTGCCCCATACATAGCTGTGCTGTGCCATATACGGTGCTCTGCACCGTTCACTGTGCCCCATAGCTGTGCTGTGCCATATACGGTGCTCTGCACCGTTCACTGTGCCCCATAGCTGTGCTGTGCCATATACGGTGCTCTGCACCGTTCACTGTGCCCCATAGATGTTCCACATAAATTTGTGCCGCCGCTGCCGCAATAAAGAAAAAAAAACACATACTCACCTCCCTTGATTGCAGCTCCCGGCGTCTCGTTCCGGCGCCTCCATCTTCCCGGCGTCTCTGCTCTGACTGATCAGGCAGAGGGCGCCGCGCACACTATATGCGTCATCGCGCCCTCTGCCTGAACAGTCAGAGAGCAGAGACGCCGGGAAGATGGAGGAGCCGGCCGGGAAGATGGATCGGCGCCCGGCGGCTGGAACGAGGACAGGTGAATATGCTATACTCACCTAGTCCTGGCAATCCTCGCGCTGTCCCCTCCTGTCTTCGGTGCCGCAGCTTCTTTCTCTATCAGCGGTCACCGGCACCGCTGATTAGAGAAATGAATAAGCGGCTCCGCCCCTATGGGAGGTGGAGCCGCTTATTCATTTCTGTAATGAGCGGTCCCACGTGACCGCTGAAGAGAGGAAGAAACTGCAGCGCCGAAGCCCGTGGGACGGCAGGGACAGCGCGAGGATCGCTGGGACTAGGTAAGTATACCTCAGCGCCCTCAGCCCCTCACCTGCCGACCCCACCGCTACCGTGACTCGAGTATAAGCCGAGGGGGGCACTTTCAGCCCAAAAATTTGGGCTGAAAATCTCGGCTTATACTCGAGTATATACGGTAAGTATCTCTCCATTATTTCTATTAATAAGGACACCTCCTCTGGACACAGCGTGTAACTCCAACACAGGTACCGTTCTTTTACATACCAGAAGTCCCGCCGTTTTATTGCATTTATATCCAGGAGGTGCATCCCTCATTTAGTTTTATTACATTCCTGTTGTTTAAGTCCTCTCTTATTGGCCCGCAAAAGCAGGGTATGGTTTATACATAGATAAATTTATTTTTACTATTTCTCCTAGTTGCCGCGTAGCATTTGGATAGTTGGTGTGTATACTAATCACCCCTTCTCCCTCTCACTCTAGCTAGACAGCCATCTCTATATCTAACAGGTAATCAATTAATTTTTTATTGGTGTCCTACAACTGTATATTGACTTGGAGCGCAGGTATTATATTATATATCTCTTTGTAGCTTTATTACTTCCCTATGTGGTTTGGGATTACACATGCAGCTGACTCTATGCACCAACATTAGTACCGCTACAAAATATACACGTTTCCTTTATCAAAACTGCACCAGGTAACCCTATAAGTGCTGGAATTAGAGTCTCTTCCCTTAACCTAATGCTGCTCTCATATGGGTTAGCAAAAACCAAGTGACAGGGTGCCTTAATGTGATTTAATGCAATATATGTACAGTCAGTGTTATACAGTCAGCTTTAATCATTGGAAATATATACAGCATTAAGAAGTTATTCAGCAGAGATTCTTGGATCTAACACACTACTGAGTTGAAAGGTGGACCTTTATATCAAAACATTCCTAGTTCAAGGCCTGAGGAGATGGTTGGTGTATGACAGGTATTCTCTCTTTGGTGAGCTGTGAATTACCATGCCCTGTGCTGCTTTCCCTGGCATTGCGCTAGGCATTGTGCTTCTTAATTTTCTTTTGAACTATATAATTAATAAATATATATATATTTTTTGTGTCTAGTACAGATTTGTTTTGTAAGTCTGTAGAAAGCAACAAACATAAAAATATTTCTATATTTTGCAATGCAGTGACCCTTTTTACAGCTAGGGGGCGCTATGTGTGCTCCTCCGGATATGCATGGAGGCGTATCTATGGTTATAATGATGGTGTAACAGTGACTGGCAGAGTTGTAAATGACCAATATGTGTTGCAGAGGGAGTCTGCGCTGTAAGCCTGAAGTAATGTTGTTGTTCTGGGACCTGTAGTGCCACAAGTGTTTGTATAATAGTCAAGGGAGGCTTACTGGGCTAGTTAAAGATCTGGGTGGGCTCAACTTGCCACACACACTCACTACCCATCTATGGGAGTGGTTACAACTACATAATGTGACCAGGTAAAAATCAAAGAGACCGTCACTTGGACCTACAAGTCCAGAAAATACATATGTGGCAGCACAAAAAAATATATAAAGAAATCTATATATATAATTGCCTAAGGGTTTTTCCGTCTGTCTGTCTGTCTGTCTTTCTGTCTGTCTGTCCTGGAAATCCCGCCTCTCTGATTGGTCGAGGCCACCAGACCTCGACCAATCAGTGACGATGATGTCATAAAGGACGTAGATATCCCGCCTCGACCAATCAGCAACGGGCACAGCGACGATGATGTCATAAAGGACGTAGAAATCCCACGTTTCTGATTCAGCGACGGGCACAGTATCGACGTAGATGTCATAACGGTTGCCATGGCGACGATGATGTCATAAAGGTTGCCTCGACCAATCAGCGACGGGCACAGTCTGCCGCGAATTCTGGAATCATCATTGTCCATATAGTACGGGGACATGCATATTCTAGAATACCCGATGCATTAGAATCGGGCCACAATCTAGTTATCTATAAGAGACCGGCACAGCATCGACGTAGAAATCCCACGTCTCTGATTGGTCGAGGCCGCCAGGCCTCGACCAATCAGCAACGGGCACAGCGACGATGATGTCATAAAGGACGTAGAAATCCCGCGTCTGATTGGTCGAGGCCGCCAGGCCTCGACCAATCAGAGACGCAGGATGTCTACGTCCTTTATGACATCATCGTCGCTGTGCCCGTTGCTGATTGGTCGAGGCCTGGCGACCTCGACCAATCAGCAACGGG